>NW_004798333.1:17462-42094 GCF_000002075.1 Aplysia californica
AAGACAAGGTTGTTTCTTTTGGAAAGAGATTTGCATGCAGTGGGCTTTTTTGTACAACCAATTTTGTCAGCACCTTGTTCTATTTACTCATGCCAGTTATTGAAAACGAGTAAAACTGAAGCTTGAGTTACAATCAAGACAGTTGAAATGTATTAATTGTCCACAATCCTAAGGCCAAAACAGGTTCAGTCCCAATGGGTGTTACCGCAGAGCTTCCACCCGCTTCTCTCATGTTGTAGCCAATCAACGCCTTTCATCTAACTCAACTTGGCCCCGCAACAGCCAATTGTCTATCTAAACGAAAGTCACATGAGAGTGACGTACACAAAGGTCGGGCGAAACGCTTTTCATTGGCAGAGTTGGAAGGCCTCATTTGCATAACGAAACCGGAGTCGAGGCGGGGAGGCCAGGCAGGCAAGAGGCAAGAAGGCTGTGTTGATGGCGATCGTGCACACAAGTGAAGCCACACATGTTTTGATCAGTGACAGCCGGCCAAACCGAATATGACATGGATTTTCCTATCCATACTGTGTTTGTAAATTTTACTGTGGACTTGGAACTTGGTTGCATTCAAGAACGCTGAACAAGGAAAAGACCAGCCAGGATTGTGTACGAACTTTGTCGAAGCATTGGCTGGGGTCTGGAGTTGTCCATTTTACTCGTTATGACGTCAGTTCTGAAATAAGTGTGGATAAAAACCGCTGTGGTCAGTACTGTTGCTGAACTGAACTTTTGAAATTTTTTATTTCCCAGCGACAATTTACGTTGGACTCAGATCAATACTCGGATGTGTGGACAATATGAACAAAGGTGAGTGACAATCAACAGTGAACCCGATTGATTATTATTTACCGTCATTGGGCGTGATGTGCTCCATTTTCATTGGTCGATTTCTGCACAACAATGGTTCTGTCGTTTCATAGGCCTTGGACGCCTTGGTAATTTTGACACAGAATTCACACTAGGCCTCCACACACGAGGTGCGTGTGTTTGGGACCAGTTTGGGTTTGGTTGTTGTTGTTTTAAAAAAAATGTTTTTGTGGAAGCTGCGTTGACTATTTTAGATTAGTAAGTTTAGGCACAAGTCTATTCCTAAGGCTCAAAAGGCAGAGGTAAGCAATTCAATTAATTTACAGCAGTAGTGACAGATATAGTGATTCCTTCATATTAATTATTCTAGATATCTATAAGGGCCAAGGGGACGGGTAAAGATGTAGGTTTGGGCGGGTGGCTATTCTAACTATTTAGATCTAGCCTACATCTAGATCTAGTGTTATCGTTGGGAGGGGGGGGGGGGGGTGGCACATAAAAATATAGGAGGACCTGCTTCATTGTTTTGTAATATTCCTGCAGTAGTAAAATAGGCTAGTCTGCCAATAATGATGTTGCCATTCCATTCTCTTCTTTCTTTTCAATTGATGCTCACTTCACTTTGCCTTGTGACTCTATTATAGAATGTTTTGTCAGGGTCATCATAATATGATAGTTTGATCATTATGTTGGTATCGCAGCAAGGAATTGATGTGTGTTACTGTTACCCTGGCGCTCACTTGATAATGTAGATTAAATATATATATTATAGAATACTTTTACTTTTTAGTCCTATATGACTGCTTGGTTTTTGAATATTGTTGGTGAAAAGCAGCTCTTATCATCATGGACCAAAGTAAAGTGAAAATCAGAACATATATTGTCTATAGATCTATTACCATCTCTCAACATATATATTATATTGTCTATAGATCTATTACCATCTCTCAACATATATTGTCTATAGATCTATTACCATCTCTCAACATATATTATCTATAGATCTATTACCATCTCTCAACATATATATTGTCTATAGATCTATTACCATCTCTCAACATATATTGTCTATAGATCTAGTACCATCTCTCAACATATATTGTCTATAGATCTATTACCATCTCTCAACATTAATTGTAGAATGTCAAAATTGGAAAAATATAAAAAATCAGGTAGTCAATGTTTTATAGAGTTTGATGTCTTTCAAACCATGTTCTATAGAATTCCTCTTCTAAATTAGTAAAGGATAGGCCTAGACAGAAAAAGCGATGATGGGCATCAAACGAAAGGATCACTGTCGAATTTAGCACCAAGTAAAAATAAAAATAAAACATGAGGCTAGATCTGACGAGTCGCACGCTTAAAATAGTGCTCAGTATTGCGCGACAATGCGCGATAGTTTCAAACGGAAGTACGACCGACTTGAAATAAACAAACCTGGCGGATTTTATAAAATTTCAGAGACAGAAGCGTCAGCCTACAAAAATGATAGGCGAAATAAAGAAATTTAGCTTTTTGCAGCAAAACCGTCTCAAAACTGAAAAAACGAAGGGCGTCAAGATCTGGAGAATATTTTAAAGAATCTTTTGGCGAAAACCGCATGTCGATCGATGCAGCCATTAAAAAGCCTTTTGAATAGCAAAATTAGGCCACCACAAATAGATAAGAGATGACTGTCCAAAAGTCCCGCCTGCCTTAGAAGAGCACTTTTCTCTTTGACAATAGGCAATCTTGGACGGGTTTGATTGTGTACTGTGCTATTTTAATTACAGTGGAATCCACTTTAACGGAAATATGCAGGGACATCGCATTTGCCTCTGTTTAAAAATGGGTTTTGACTTTTGAGAGGTTGCTCAAATTTCCGTTAAAAATATTTGTGATATAGATCTAGATACTGTTTTCTTTTGGTTTACTGCTGTTTACGGATTTTATATTAATCTGTTTAAGCGGGCTCCACTATACTACATTGTGTCACGACGTGGTGGAATCAGGCGCTCGTCAATTTTTGGGCATGTGGAGTTATTGCCATCATCTTGAAGCTTGTTTCATTTGTCTCTATATATTTCGATGAAAACACTACCCATTTTTCTTTAATAGAACTTGAGATATTTCTGATTGAAGAAGATGGGGGGCACCAGGTATCTAAAATAAAATTAGTGCAGCAAGAAAATGGCCACCAAAATTTGGTTATTTACATAGCCTGATAGTCCGTGGAAACTGACTATTAAAATTTTTTTTTGCTTGTAATCAACGTTTTTCAGTAAAACCCACACAGAAATGGGTTCTTAAAGGAACATAGAAGGTGTTAAGAAAACAATTTTTCTATAAAAACTGCCAAACCAGCGGAAAAATGCCAATTTCTCCTTTTTCATTATTTTGACGAGCTCATGGTTTCACCAAGCTGCCTCAAGATTATGTTGTCAGCAAGTGGTCTGAGTGTCGATGGTAGCCTCACATTGTTAGGCTACCGGACTCGAAATCATGAGATTGCGGGCTCGGGGGTTCGAACCTAAGCTCCGTCCGATGTTGTGTCCTTTGGAATGGCACTTTACATGAATTTCCCGCTTGGCTCGGTCTTTTCAGAGATGGACGTTAAACTCAGAGGTCCTGTCTCTTAAATAATCTAATAATGTTGATAGGGGCGTTAAACCAATTCCATTTTACCATTTTTCAATCCGGTCTGACCCCCAATTTGCTGATTGTTGTTTGGTACTGGCAGCATGAAAATATTTCTTGCTGGCGTTTGCAATGTTTTTTAAATGACTGCATGGTCGGTTGGCGGATGATACATGTGGTGTTGTCTGGAGCAGACCTAACATGATCAAACATCTATCGTCCTTTTATCCGTCCTCTTTCTTTGATTAATGTTACTCTTCAGTAACACCTTGAATCTTTGGCACTTATATGATGACCTATTTGTGTTGCTAGTGTGATAAAACTCTGACCAAAGTAAGACTGCGAGTGGTGGTGCTGAAGCTGGAGATCATTAGAAGTGGGTATGAAGCTTTAGTTCTATGAAGTAACGTTCATTTTGTTTATTGAACAAAGTGAGGAAAAAGTGTAAAGGAGTTATTAATATATGTATTCAAACTGTCTCTCTCTTTTTTTTTTACTTGTCTTTTTTATGTCATGTGTATGCATTGGTATTATTTAAAGATTTATATAATTAGTTTGCAGGCGGTTTGCGAATGCTCAGATATGGTTTGCTCCTTTTTTATCAAACTTGTCGTCCTGATCTCTCCTGGGTTTTTTTGGTATGTGTTTGTTACTCTCTTGAAACACCTCTAACCTACGGGACTTGTATGACCTTAATGTGTTGCAAGTGCCGTAAAACTCTTTTTATTAAAACTGAAACAAAAGTTTAATGTGAGAACTTCTAAGGCTTCAAGTGCTAGTATTTCATTAGTCGATTGCTTGTTTAAAAACTTATGTTTCTCATAAATTTACTGTCATTGGCAAGCTATTAAAATGAACTAAGCGTAGAAAGCAAAATTTTTCTGGAGAGAAAAAAATAATCGTTTCATTCTTTTATTAATCAATGAATAATTGTTATATATATATAAAATTTAGGTTTGTTTAGGTTTTTTCTTTTTTCTAACATTATGAATTTGAATTTCGACAAAGTATTTTTTTGAGCACTTGCAACCAATAGAGACAAATTAAGAAACTGCAATTTTTTTGAAATTTCAAAATATTATATATTTAGGACATTTGAACAGCTGACTGACGATATAATGTTTTTTGAGTGTGACTTACAACTTTTGCTCTTATTCTTTATTTTCAGAGAAGTCTGCTGTGTTCCAGTGCAGCTTTTGTAAGACCAAATATCCATCTCCAGCCCAGTTGGAATCGCATCAGCTCAGCTGTTTTGTCATTGTCAAGCAAGAAGTTGGGGCTGAAGAAGAACATGGGAACATCGCACAGACTGACAACACAGACTCACCCCCCGACAGCTGCACTTCCAGTAGCCGTGATGCAGTCCAGGATTCTATTTCATGCGTCAAGGAAGAAGTAGATGAACAACTCTCCACAAACATTTGTTCACAGAACAAGGAAACAATGTCTCCAGTTGCAGAGACCTCGCTTTCCGAGAGCGCAGAGCGGCGTAAAAGTCAAGTACCGCCGGTAGTGGGTGCAGAAAAGAAGTCAAAGGAGAAGCCGGGGCAGGAACAACCGAGGACGGAAGAAGTGGCACGGCTTCCAACACAGCAGCCTCATCCCATACCACAGCGTGTGAGGAAGAAAAAAGAAAAAACTGAAATTCCAACAAAGATGAGATCTCTCCGGCCAAAAGGGGAGGAGCCATTTGCCATGCTTTATCGGAATATCAGGCCAGCTACCAGCAGTGCTGTGACCTCATTTCTGCCGGGGACTGCCACTTCTGTGAGGGCTGGAAATCCAACTCTGAGCAACCCTTCGTTGATCTCAGTTGGTGCTCCTAGCAGTGTTGTTCAAACTCCGGGGACAGTGTCAATCAGTTCTGCTAATGATCAGAGCATGTCGACTTTCTCTTTCGGGCCCACTTTGGTTGCTCCTTCGTTTCAGTTCCCAGCACCTGCTCCCAATGTGCAGATGTCACAAGGAGCTGGCCCTGTACTGAGTTACTTTCCTTCCATGGCGATGCCCATACATGGTTTGAACACAAATTTCCAGTTGCCTTTGGCAAATTTTCAGCCAAACATGTTTATGGGTGTCAGCTCTGCACCGCTGTCAATGACAATGCCTGCCACAAATATCAGGTTAGATGGCACGGCTCCTGTCTCCGAGAATCTCATAAGTTCCTCACAGGGCCTACCACAACCTGCCACGCAGAGCTCCCCGGTCTCGTCAACAGGGAGTGCAATGTCTAATGCTGCTGTCCATATTTCTTCCCCCATAAGAATCCCTGTAGTTGTAGATAAACAGTTGATAAGTCAGCCGACAGTGAGTGTAAGTAGTACATCGAGTGCTGGCATCCCTGTATCTTCGCCTCTAAAAAACCCACTTGTAGTAGGAAACGAGACTGCTAATCAACCACCATCACAGAACACAGTACAAAATGCAGCTTTCGCGGCCTCTTCTGTCTCAAAAATTCCTTTGGTGGAGAACCAGCTAGTTCTTGTTGATGCTGCGCAGATTTTGACTCAAACCCACATTAAGTCTCCGGTTGCTGCTGCCCCTAATTTTCTTCCCGGTAATAACATTACACATGCTGTTGTCGACGGCCCTTCGTCATCCCAAGCCATGGGCCAGCCAGTGCCTGTACTGACATTACCATCAAATGTACTGGGCACAGTGGAGAAAAGTGCTATTGTTGATCCAGCACCTCCGAGGCTGATGCCGACTCCAACCAACAGAAAAAATATGGAAACAAATCCTCCAACTGTGAGGCAGCCGCGGAAAGGAAACAGAGTCCCTAATGTTGTGACCACCACTTCACTGTCAGTGAAATCTCCGGTTCAGAATGTGTTGTCCCGTAAAACACTTGGCGGTGCAAATCTTTCGGCTATCTCATCCCCTCAAACATTAAATGTGTCGGGACTATCCTCACAAAAGAATGCTGTAAGAATCGACTTGTCTTCTCCTGAAACGAAGCCTCATAGCGGCGCTGTTGCTAATAGCCCTTCTCTGGACATCCCTTCTTCCTTGAAGAACAGTGAAAAACGGCCACCAGATGCAGGTGAAAATTTGAAATTAAGTAACAGTGAAAGTACTCTCAGCAAGACTCGGAGCTTGAGAGAACGTCAATGTCCCAGCACAGTAAATGGTCATCTATCAGCTCCAAAACCGATTTCTCCAGAGAAAAACGCTAATTCCAGAAAAAAATCTGGGTTCAAAAACCTCAGATCTACCTGTGCTCGCGGCAACCAGCAGAAACCATCCATGAAAACCAAGCCCCATCTTCTCTCCCACGGCAAGGGAAGCTACGACGCACAGCAAGCACAGGCAATAGATCTGACGGTGAAGAAATCTGACAGTTCGATCAACGCAACCGTATGTAGCCCCAGTGTGAAGCCCGCACCTAAAACCTCCTTACCAACACCGCAATTGCAGGAATATGCTTTAGATCTGACCAAGAAGAAAACGGAGCCCGCAGCAAAGCCAGATGAGCCTGTATCAGAATCCCAGGTGTTGAAAGAGGGAGAACTTTCTGCAGCAGTCACTTCTTCTGTCACGGAAAATACATCCTCAAATAAAAAAGATTCAGGCCGGGTAGTTGCTGTTCACTCGGTGAGAAAACGTGCCAGAAAACGTAAGGCTTCTAACCCTTCTTTTAAACCTGTCACCGAGATTTCCTCCCAGACAAAGGATTCCTATCCTGTAACCCCAGCTCCCTCACTGAAGAAACGGGCCAGACGCCCAAACAAAGCTTTTGCATCCTCTGAAAAAACAAAGATGAAACCAGCAGTGGTGACTCCTGTGTCGAGTTCCCTGACCACATGTTCTTCGGTCAGCAACAGTGTATTCACCGCCCCTCCTTCGGGTGTTGTGCTGTCACCCTCAGCACCCAGCACCCCCACCCCTTTGGTGAACTCGAGTTCTGTCGCCGTTACACCAACAGCTATTTTCCCCCAGCCAAACAGCAATTTTCTGGTTACACCTTCCTTCCTGCCTTTCACAGGGAACAACGAGAACAATATCACAAATTTCCAGCTGGCAAACCAGGGGTTCCCTCTTTCAAATGTGCATGACAAACCAGGAGCAAATGTGGTTTTGAATAGCCCTCCTTCAGCACAAAATATTTTACTTCAAAACATCATCAACAACCATTCGAGCATGATGGTTCCGTGCCCGGTCGTCATGAGTCATTCACCTGTGTTTCTACCTCCACTGTCAGTACCTCTGGCCTCTCTCCCCGTGCCATCGCCTCAAGTTTCAGTGACTTCCTCTTCAGAGCAGTCGTCATCATTGACTCAGGGTACGAACCAGTTAGCTTTGCAGTCTCCAGTTTCAGTCTTAGCACCCTCGCTGTTACCTCAAGGATCGGTCCCTTTGACTCAAACAAAACCCTCACCATTACTTCAAGGATCAGTGTCTTCGCCACAAAGACCCTCACCCTTACCCCAAGGATCAGTCCCTTCGACACAAACAAGAAAGCTGTTGCCAAAGGTATCGTCATCGTCCAGTCAGGGGCTAAGGCCCCAAGCATCTCTGCCATCACCACAAACCTCAGCTCCCTCGGCCCATGTGTCGGTAGAGCCACCGCCCATGTTAGATAAGCTAGCCAGCTTGACAGCGCAAGTGTCAGTTCAGTTAACTTTGACAAAGGTGCCTTTATTGTCCTCGGTAACAGCAGTGTCAAAAGTTCACTTATCACCCGCCCTTATGACGTCCTCAAAACAGATTTCTGCTCTGGATACTAGTGCCCCAGCTCCGTCAGCTCACAGCCCACTTCTGACTCCTGGAAGAATGACAGTTGGCTTGCCTCCTGGTGTGGCCTCAACTTCACCTGGTCAGGGGAAAAAACTGTCGCAGAAGAAGACAAGAGCATCATCAAATCTCAAATCCATGTCAACTACACAAGTGACCATGTCGTGCACTCAGGAACCGGTTTTGTCCACACACGTGTCGTCATCTCGTACTGCTCCACTCGGCCCTCAACGAGGTTGGGGAAAAGATTCAAGACGTAAGAGA
The DNA here is from genome assembly GCF_000002075.1 of Aplysia californica. Classification (NCBI taxonomy): domain Eukaryota; kingdom Metazoa; phylum Mollusca; class Gastropoda; order Aplysiida; family Aplysiidae; genus Aplysia; species Aplysia californica. Next base: position 25,887 of record NW_004798333.1, read on the forward strand.
AACAAAAAGGTATCAACAGTGCAGCAGGGCATGCCAGACAGAGATGGAAGCACAACCAAAGCAACTAGGTCTACACCTAGAGAAAAAGTGGGAAGTGAGCAGATCTCCTGCTCTCCTGTTAAAAAGGTTGATTTATCGCCACAAGTGGAATCTAGCTCAGAAACCAAAATGTGCTCGGCCAGTCGTGAAAAGCGAGTAGATGCTGTCATGAGTCCTTTGCCGGTCCCACAAGTGTCAGATTCTGCACGGATTACAGCGCCAGGAGGTATGTCGGAGACCAAGACGATGCTGGTGGGTCCTCTGACTAAGGAGGATGTGAACAAGATTCTGTTAAATCCTTCTGTCCTTCAAAATGTAGTTAGCGTCAGTGGAGACTTGGTCATAAGTTCGAAGGCAATTGTGGTTCCATCCTCTAACGGCCCCCAAAAAGCGTCAAATTCTGGACTCGCACTCAGTCCCATTCCATTTGCTCCAGTGCTGAATGCATCTTCAAGCACTGCACCTATTCCGATTGCGCCCTTTCCAGCTTCATCAGTTGGACATATTCCAATCGCACCTATGCCAGCAACAGGGGTTCTCCTCCCCCACATTCCCCCCCTTCCATCAGCATCAGTTGTCGTCTCTTCTGTTTTTACCCCTCAACCCTCGGTTGTGGTTGCACCTTCCACTTTTGCTTTTTCCACGCTTACTAGTCCAACAAAAAATGACACCAGTGTTCACAGAAATTCATCTCCTAAGGTACACCGGCAGATGTCTTCCAGGAATACACACTCATCTGTGTCACATTTAATGACACCCAAGTCTTCAGAGGCTGATGTTAGTTTTGGAGTTGCAAAACCCACAGTCAAAAGACGTTCACCGAGCGAGCACCGTGAGCACAAGAGAAAGAAACGTCGAAGGCTATCGACTCTGAAATCCTCAACAGGCCGGAGTCCCCAAGACTGTGAGGGCTTGGGTAAAATGAGATCGCCCAAGAGGAAATTCCTGTCTGAGAAAAGACGAGAAGAACTGGCAAGGGAAAGGACAAAAAATGCTGGTATATTCAACGATGAAAGTGAAAGACAGGGGCCACTGAGCACAAATCCACGTCTTACTTTTGTGGGAAACATTGATTTGTTGACTTCGGCATTAAAACCAGCCTCTGTCGCTCTCACACGCTTGGTTGTGAGTGACAAAGAACTAGAGCGAGCAACAAGAAATTGTTTAAACAAGAAAAATTCTGACTCACTCTCACTACAGAAAGATACACACGTGTCCAACAAGAGCTTTGGGTCTCCTAGCAGAAAACCCCCTTATAAAAAGCGTAAAATAAGACGTTCAAGAGAGTGGCTGCCAACGGGAGAAGTGAGCATCCTAGCTGCCAGAGTCCAGTCGCAGGCCGGAGCGGGCAGCGGCCATGTTGAAGTCACCAGTCAGGCTTCCAGGAGAAGTCGCAGAATTCGGCAAAAGCCAAAACTTGACTACGCTGATCTCGAGCGACGGCCGTTCAAGGATCTGGAGGGAGAGATAGGAGGAGATTCTGACTCTGATTTTGAGTCGTGGAGGGATGATGGGAACTTTGAGATAGTAGTAGAGCATGATGTTGAGGAATATAGTGAAAATAATTTTGGTCTCGCCAATGGAATAGAACCAGCTGTTGTGTCCGACATCAAAGAAGAAGACATCAAAGATCTCAAATCAGTTGCGCCACTGTCTGCCAAAAACTTGGAGCAGGTACCCTCTGAAAATGCAGACCCGTTGACCAGAAATGCATGTGAATCACACGTCGCATCTCCAAACCATACAGCCGTCAATCGTGTCATGTCAGGAAGCCAGGTAATCTCCTTGGAACCAAACGGACGCATGTTGCCACAGTCTTGTGAGAGTATGAGCTCTTCTGCCCCGGTGAAGCCAGATGACGCTGAAGGCTGCGATGAGATTGTTCCTTCTAACAATGAAGAGCAGAACATTCACTACAGCTCCGAGAGTGAGAGCGACATATTTGAGGATGCAGGAACTGTTCCCGAAAATGAACCAGAGAGGAAAAAACTGTTGCGTAAACGCCAGCAAGAAGTTGTCAAGTTTTTGTTGAAACAGGCAGGCAATTTCACCACAGAAGAAGAAGGAGATTGCCATTATTGTAATATTTGTAAATCTTATAAGACCAATGGTGTCTTCAGCTTGTCCAAACATTTGAACAAACACTTGAATGGTACATTGAAGGCGCCCTGTGTGTGAGGTCCAACTTTGTAATGAGCAGTAGGTATGTCATCAGCTGATGGTATGCCATTGATATGATGAACAGTTAGTCAAAGTGACATTTATGCCTTTGGAAGTACTAGAACTAATGAAAGCTAAGAAAATATTGTCGCCCTCATTCAGCATTGTAATATGTCAAAATTTTAGGAAAATGAAAATCAAGTAGATTGTAGAGTTTGATGAGTTGCCTCAACTGGTCCAAGTCTCATTCATCTTCTTAAAATTTTAAAAATAGAAACGGCTTGAGACAAATTATAAACATTCTGTATTAAGTTAGTGTCCTGAGCAAAATAAAAGTTTTTTGCTGCTCTTGAAATCATCTTATTTTGACATATGACGATGATCAACGACGGCGACAATATCATCATCAGTGATCCTTTGGAACCTCAGTAACTCGAATTTTAAAATTGTACAGATGAGACAAAAAAAACTGTCTAACATTGTTAAGTTTACCCTTAGGCAGTCAGATTTTTGTCAATGGCTGCTCCGGTGAACCTCTCTAAGGTGTTATCGAGGTAAGAACGGGGCAGCGCGTGGCTTTCAGTTGCTCTAGAACAACCTCGCTATCTCTGGGCTGTCTTTAAAATGCACTTGTTTAGCATGCCCTGTGTTGTTTTTATGATGTTCTGATGGCCTGTCAGTGAGCTCTTTTGTTTTTTAGAATATGTTTTTGGCGAATGAAAATTTCTATGACCCTCAACACATCGAGTATGAAATGGCCGCATGGAAGAAGATAAGGAGGTTTGGAAGATGATAACAATTTTCACTGGCCTTTTGCGCATGATAAGTGCTCTCTTATAGCCTTGGTGTTACTTAATGAGGTACAAAGGGTCAGACATGTTGTTACGGTGGATAGCGAGGTTTGCACTCAATTCAAAGTGCGTTTTTGAGCATTTGAATCTACATTTAATATTTATACACATTGTGTATCAAGGTATCAGGAATCTTTTGGTGAAACAAACCAAAACCTAACAGGTTTTTGCCCAAAATTCGAGTTAATGAGTTTCCGTCAGAGCTTTGACAACATAGTGGAGCCCGCTTAAACTGAACAGGGTTGGTCCGCAAACAGTGACAAATGGTAAACTGAAAGAAGAAAATTCCAGAAATTTGGAAAATATTCTTTTTGGGCAAGACCTCTTTAGAAACCAAAATTATTGGCGCTCATATGACCTTATGCAGTTGCGAGCGCCGTAAAACCCTCTACTATGAAAATAAAAACCAAAATTGGGCTAAACAGAAGAAGAAAATCCGGCAGTCGTGCAGATTTTGGTTTAAGTGGACTCCACTGTACTTTATAAAGAGGGAAATTTGGCTACAGAATATGTGTATGTGTTTGTGTGTGGGGGGGTTGTCTATCAGATTTTCAGTCAACTGGATAAATTTCAGTTTTGACTGTCCACAAGTATTATCAAGTGCTTTCATGATCATTGTTATTTATATCGTAGTCTTAATGCTATGATGAAAGTGTATGGTCTTTGCTGCTTTATGTGTAGTGAATATAATGTGTATATATATATATATTATTTTTGTGTACATTGTCTTTCTGCTTTTATTATGTTAATAAGACGTTAGAAGTGGAATCAAACTCTCTGTAACAGCCACCTATAACTAAGAATTAAACAAATGAGCTGTATGTGCTGTTTTGAAGTGATCTTTTTTTAGTTTTGGTCCCATGTCCTATTTTTACGGATGCCAGATTGTTAGTAAAGTATTACATGTATGTCTTGAAGCCATATATAAAAGGATAAGGACATTGTTTTGGTAGCAAAAAATCCATGCTTGATCATTTTGTAGTGATCGATTCTGCTTCCGATAGGACATTCACCTTCATGAAAAATTGAAACTAAAAGAACCCTTTCAAACTACTCAGGTAATCATAAATTCCTTTAACATCATATACAGTATCTAAATTGTGCTGCTGTTGGCATAAAGCACCTACTTTTAAACAAGTTTATTTCCCTTTGTACCATTGATGTTTGACTTTGTAATATATTTGTGAGGCAGCGTGGTGGAATCAGGCTCTCGTCATGTAATATATTTGTGAGGCAGCGTGGTGGAATCAGGCTCTCGTCATGTAATATATTTGTGAGGCAGCGTGGTGGAATCAGGCTCTCGTCCATTTTTGGGCGTGTAGAGTTACTGGTATAGTCTTAACACTTGTTCACTTGTCTTTATTTGGATGAATAAAATATCCATTTATCTTGAATACCAGTCGAGATATTTGCGAAAGAAGGAGGTGAGTGTCACTTGTTTTCAGAGATAAAATTAGTGAGAAAATGGCCGCCAAAGATTAGTTATTTCCTTAGCTTAAGAGTCTGTGATAACTGAAAATATACATTTTTTATGGCTTTATTCAATGTTTTTCAGAAAAATCCACACGCAAATTTTTATGAGTTCTTTAAAAGGCATGAAAAGTGTTGAGCCAAAAAACAAAAATTTAATAAAAATTCACAAGCCTGCGGAAAAATGTAAGTTTCTTCAATTTGATTATTTTGACGAGAGCCTGATTCCACCACGCTGCCGCACATTTAATGTAAGGCTGCTTTTTGTTGTTTTTGGTTAGAAATATGGGATCTGGATCTTGCCCAGATTGTATTTGTGGGTGATTGAAAGGGGGCCAGTGGTAGGTCCGGTCCTGTATCTTTGCTTTCCCTCTGTTGTGTCTGTCTGTCTGTCTGTCTGTCTGTCTGTCTGTCTTACTTCCCAGCACTAAATGTCCATTATGATGTCGGTGTGCTTCTCTTCACTTAAATCTGTCCTCGTAGGATTATGCGATTGTGCCGCGTTTTTTTCGCGTAATTCTGCAACATTTGCATAATTTTGAATTTTCCGCGTTTTTTCAGGGTTTTTTTGTTTTTTACACAAAACAATTAATTGACGCCACGCCATGTGACTAAAGGGACGTAATCACCGTAATAAGCCTCATTTAAAAGTGAAAAGTTGGTTATTTCCCTTGTCAGAAGATCTAGGTTAAGGGTTGTGATTTTGTTCCTTGAGCATGTTCAATTTTTCAATCCATCAAAAGTTGTTGTTCTCATGTCTGCTGATGTTTCATGTTTGACAGATGTCCCTGGTTTTAGTAATGTGCCAGCATCAGAGGTCCAGATGTCCTTTTTTAAAATCATTTTTCTTTCCTCTATAAATCTAGATCTAGATCTACAGCTGAAAGTTAGAGATTATTATTTTTTTTTACTGATGTGTATTGTTTTCTTTTCCAAATACACAACACATTGGATATACTGATACTTATACGTTCTGTTTTCAATTTTTCTGTACATAAAACTTGAAAATCACGAAACTTCACGTTGAAAAAGTGCAAAACATGTCGCGAATTGTGTTACGGTAACTTGCATAATTTTTGCATAATTTTGCTTTTTTGTGCATAAATTGGCCGTCTGATTTAGTCTAAATTTGCATAATTGTACGGGGACAGTTAAATAAAGGAACAGAAGGAACGCACAGACCAGGTTGTGTCTCCTGAGTGCCCAGGTCTGAGGCTTGAGTTCTTATCTTTCATTTTGTTTTTTTCCATCAGTTAGTTATCATCATTATCATCATCTAGAGTTCTATATTATCATGTCATCTATAGTTGAAATCATCATGATCATTCATCATCTCGCTTAGCCTGGGCTCGTCACGGCACCCAAAGCTAGGAAAAGAACAAACATCCATCCTATCCTTATCTCTTACTTCTTCTTTTCTATTTGTATGTTTCTTGCTAGCAACCAGCAGGCTCTAGGCTTATGATATGACCCACGTGTGTATAAATTTTGTATAAATTTGTGATAGTGCTATTACTTCGGTCAGTGTTTGGTGGGTGTGGTTTGCTTCTTCTTTCCTGTCAAACGTCTATTGTCTTTATCTCCCCTCCTTCTTTTTTGTGTTTGTTATTCGCTTGTAACCCCTCGAATCTTCCGCACTTCTATGACGTAATTGTGCTGCAAGTGCTGTAAAACTCTTACTAAAAAATAAAACAAATTACTTAGCGGGAGGAGCGACCCTCGAGGTCCATTTTCTATGTTTGTTTCCCGAGATCAAGTCTTAAGTAAGTATAAGTTAAGCATAGAGATACCTTTTGATAATACTTTTTTTTTTTTGTGCATAGCTACAATGGTTGCCCTGGAAACGCCTGGCATCTTGATAATAAGTTTTTAAAAAATCCTAAGGCTTTTCCTAACACAGAACAAATTTGGTGAGAGGAACGTAACAGGAACTATTTTTAAACAAGAAGTGTAAAAGAAAAATAAATAGGAGAATTTTCCCAGGTGTATAAACCTTTTCTAAATGTTGGTCGCGTAATTGCTTGCTTATAATGGAACAGTGTCTTGTTTTTTTTTCACAAATATCTCTCTTTTACATTCATGGCAGCCTTGCCATATATGTTTCCTCAACGCTTCATGTCAAAAGGATGAAAATTAAGGAAGGAGTAGGGGGAAAACTGAAAAAAAACAAAACAATTATTGTGAAAATTCTCTTCATTTTAACCTACTTTCATGTTGTTTACGACGAGAAGAAAAATTTTCATAATTGTCTCTTTGCTTTTTTTAAACAAAAAAACTGGTTGATCTTAAAAAATCAGCCAACATCTCAATTTGCGCAGCTTGACCCAAAATGTGCCAAACTAAGGGTCGCTCCTCCCATTAAACAAAAAGTAAACCATCCAAGGGTAGCAATATTTAAGTTCTGAGCCAGTGTACCTGGGTCCACCATCATAGCCACACCGGTCACCTGCTGTCCACAGCATTGTGCTGGTCTACCTCTCTTCTTCTTTCCTTTTGGGGCTGGTTCTTACGTTATAATAATTAGTTTGTGACTGGTTCTTATGTTCTAATAATTAGTCTGTGACTGGTTCTTATGTTATAATAATTAGTCTGTGACTGGTTCTTATGTTCTAATAATTAGTCTGTGACTGGTTCTTATGTTCTAATAATTAGTCTGTGACTGGTTCTTATGTTCTAATAATTAGTCTGTGACTGGTTCTTATGTTCTAATAATTAGTCTGTGACTGGTTCTTATGTTATAATAATTAGTTTGTGGCTGGTTCTTACGTTATAATAATTAGTTTGTGACTGGTTCTTATGTTCTAATAATTAGTCTGTGACTGGTTCTTATGTTATAATAATTAGTTTGTGGCTGGTTCTTACGTTATAATAATTAGTTTGTGACTGGTTCTTATGTTCTAATAATTAGTTTGTGACTGTATGCTCCTGTCGGGGCTTTCATGTCTTTTGATGTGTTTGAAATAGCGGGTATTGTAGTTTTGCATGTTTTTATTGTACTCCAAAGCCAGTTCTGGGAACGCTTAATGTTTCTCTGATTGTTTGGTTTGTTGTTGCGGTAGTCCAGAGAATAATCTTCAGCATCTGTCTGTACAGAGCGGAATTTTTGGGGGTCTGTTTTTTGTGATTGTTTTAAATCTGTAATAATTAATAATAGTCTAGACAGTATCGACTGCTCAGTGTAACTCTCTTTGTCGTATGTCACTGTTCAGGCACTCCTGTACCATTGCGGTCCCGTTTGAGGATAGTAGTTTTGGCCCCACCGAGGATTACTTCTGGTTCTAAACGATTATTTTTTTTTGCACATGCCGATATGGAGAGATAGCCTAGCCTGTCAAACCTAATTGCAAAACTTCAAATTATGGTCAAATTCAGGGCAAGCCCCCCTGAAACCCCCCTGAAGCCCCCCTGAAACCCCCCTGAAACCCCCCTTGCCTTGTTACAAACATGGGAAACTTTACTGCTCATTTTGTAGGCGAGATCTACTGATAAAACATTGATACCAACTATTTAAATTTAAATCAGTATCGATATCCAGTAGGCTTACACTTTGTGCTAGGCCTAGTGTGATTTAGTGCAAATGAGACCGCAATTGTACAGGAGTGCCCACTGTTTAAATTGGTGTATGGCAGAGTCTTACACTAATTCAGTTGAGATTTATACATATATATATATGAATATATACTTCTGTATACAGTTTAACACGGATAGCTTCAACTTGTCGGGACCGGCCTCGGTAGTTAAAGGGATCTGTAGTTCGAGTGATCCGTAGTTCGAGGGATCCGAAGTTCGAGGGATCCGTAGTTCGAGGGATCCGAAGTTGGAGGGATACGTGAACAGTGTTATGGCATCGGCTGTCAGATAATCAAAGGAGGATCAGGAAGCAGCAAAGATTGGGTCGGAACAGAGATTTTTCTTTTTTTTCAGCCATTGTTCTAGCTCAGATAGGTTAGATCTATGTCTATTGACTTGAATTTGAAATTTGAGACAATTTGGAATTGACAGATTGAGAATGAGAAAGACAATGAGCAGCGCTTTGGAGTTGGGTTGGTAATGAGCTTACCGGTACCAAGACAGTTAAATTGCGCAAATGTCAGTGTGAGCGGTCTTTAGTCTGCGCCAATCGAAGGGTGCCTTTTCAAATTTTTCGAAACATAATAATTTGACAAGATGAGCATTATACGTGTATATCGCAACAGTAATCAACAACGCGAAGACCTACACCAAAAGTGGGCTTTGCCCTACCTATAGGAGAAGTTTGATTTTATTGGTGTGTATATTTGTTTGGTTTTAGTTTTAGAGAAAATTCTCCACGCCTTTTAAAGAAACTGAACAAGGGGCAAAAACTTTAACTTTAACTTCGGTTTTCTCAAAACAGCATTTTTCAGGATAGCCCCCTTGTGCTTAAGCGACCATATAATATAGTCTAGCTCACACATAAGGAACCTAACATAGTGAACAGATTTTTTTCAGATACTGAATTTTTTATTAGACATTGTGAATGTATATATATATATATATATATATATTCTTTGTATGGTATTGAAAGCATGTGCGTAGCAAAATTGGTACATGAGGAAAAGATATCCGTCCCACACATATTTCATGGTGTAGGCCTATCTGCTAGACTGTAGTTTTATATTGTAAAGAAACCCATTTCTGTTGAGGACAAGTTGAGTCACAGACAAACTAGGATGATAGATGGTGGGATTTTATGCTTTGGATACTCTGCTGTTGCATTTTGTTGCTGTTATTTGACATGGTAGTTTCTCAAAATACAAAAATAAAAAAGAATAGATGAAATATGTTGCAGAATTTGATGAGGTGCACCAGTTGATCCTAGTCTCATTCTTCTTCTTAACGCATTGGAGCCTATTCTTGTGTAATTATTACGGGACGTCCCGCTGGCCGAATCCCGTATTTATGGGATGCACTTTATCGATTGATGTCTCCTGTGTTTTTCAGTTACAAGCTGTAGGATAGGATGCGGCAAACCAACAGTTGATCCACTTGTTCTCTTTCATTGAAAATTTGGTGAAGCTATATGCGATACTTTTTTAGCTGTAACAGCCTAAGTCAGTAACCCCCATGTTACAATTGATGATTTTTATTACAATTTGGGCGCCTAAAAAAATTGCGTAACCCCAAGACATTGCAATTTCAAAATATTGATGAAATAAAAAGTTTTCAGACAAATCAGACGCAGTTTGAGAGCGTTTCTTTCTTTCTGTTGTTACATTTGGAAAATGATGAAAATGATGAAAATGATGATGATAGCTTTCACGGTCTTTTTGTGGTTAACGATTCAATAGCCCAAAACTGCCAGGCTGCAAAGGTTGCTGAGTGAAAACTAGCTCAGGCTCAAGTGAGTTAAAATGGTAACCGAGTCAGACAAATTCAACATTTGGAATTAATATTGACCTCTTATTGTAAGACTCCACTAACTGCCACTTTGAAAACTGCCACTATCCTGAGCAGTCATATCTGTATATACATAGGGTCTTCAGCAAAACAAAACATTTTTTTTTGTTTCTCCTCAAAACCCTGGTAGTTGGACATACACGACATTGTGAAATTATGTCGGCGATTTGTACATTATTATAATTCAGAATTGTGGACTTGACTTAATAGGAGCCTAGTTGAAACGATTTTTGGATACAATGAAGAATGTTTGTGTCCCGTCACCTTTGAGGGTTTCATGAGAATTGAGAATTTATTTTTATTGTTAATGTAATATCGGTGTACATATAGATGCAGAACAGGAGGGGGGGGGGATGTTCAGTATTATTATTTCCGTAACGTCTTCATATAATATTGTGTGAATTGTGTTGTAATTTACCGGAGGTTTTTTTAGAAAGATTATGATTAGGACTGATGTCTGTTCCCATTCTCACATCTTGTTAATTATCTTCGAAATGGATCTTTTTTATGATGTATGTGTGCATTTCCCTTTCTGGAAATAATGATTACTTGGCACCCAGGATTTCATTATAATGACCAAATTACACTTTTATCGATCAATAGCCACAATAGCCTACATGAATAAACGAGTGAGCCTAAAGCCAGAGCCCCTTCTTTTGGATCGCCAACGCCCCTTCTTTTGGATCGCCAACGCCCCTTCTTTTGGACCGCCAGCGCCGAACTGTCAACATTGCTAGTGCTAGAGAAAAAAACCTGATTCGATTTTTGATCAAGTAAGACCTAGAGATCACGTTTGAACAAAATCATTATCAGGGGAAACACAAAAAGGAATAAACAAGACCAAGCTCATAGATTAGGTACACTTTACTATTTCCCTTGAATGTATTACTGGATCCCTTATAACGAGAATCCTGCTATATATAAAGGACATCTCGGACCGGTCCCCTCCCTCTCGTTATAACAGGATTCCACTGTATTAGTGATATGTCACTGATCTTGGCTGACTCAGGGATGGGTGTTCACAATAACATTTGTAAATTTTAGCTGGTGAGAGTGAGAGGTGAAGCAAGGAAGTGTCTCAAATTTGGTCTATCTTTGGTTTTTATGCCGTAATGTACTTGTTAATGATTGTTAATCACTCTTGTGATTCAGTTGGTGTGGGCACTTTGTTACTGCGGATGGGCATGGTTCAAATCTCAAACTAGGCTAACTTGAACTCTGGTCATTCTGCGATGTTTTCAAGGCTGTGTCCAGTCTCAACCTACTTGGCAAGGTCCTGTCAGAGACGAATCATGTTGAGATTCTGAGAATCGGCTTTTTAAAATCTGAAAGTGTTGATAGGGGCTTTTAAAAATACTGCCTTACTTTTATACTTAATTTAGGTACTCAGTTTCTGTGGTGGGTGGTTGGTGGTTGGCCTGTTTGGCATGTCCTACTTATTTTGTGTCACTTTGGCATGTTCTTCCTCCATGTCATATCGGCATTTCTGTCTGTCTGTCTGTCTGTCTGTCTGTCTGTCTGTCTGTCTGTCTGTCTGTCTGTCTGTCTGTCTGTCTGTCCGTCTTTCTTTTTCCCCATCCCTAGATGACCATCGTTGTGTGGATATAATGCTCCTGCTGTTTACTCAAATAGATAATCAGTTGCGCTAATCCTCATGTAAAATTGTCCATCTTTTTTTTATACGTAATCTATTGTTTTAAATTGCAAGTCTTCCAACAGGATGACGATTATTATGCAGCAAAGTCTACCTCTGTTCTCATTGGTGTGCATTGACCAGCCAGCATGACAACTACAACAACAACACAGAATTAAATGAATTAGGTGTTCTACTCTTTTATACGTCTGATACAGTATAGACTCATATAGAGGTATCAATGTCCTGAATAAATCCTGAAATCCTGATTCATGAACTCGTCTGGATTTTGCCTGACTTATTTAAATAAGTTTGTGTATATTATTTTTTGTATCTCTGTGTAGTGATATTGTACATTCTGTATGCTTCCCGGGAAGCTGAGAATGTCTCGGAGTGTTCTATGGTCTGCTGGGGTAATAACAGTGGAACTCGGATTTAACGAACTCGGATTTAACGAGATGAGATAGATTCCCCGTTTTTTTTTTTCTTCTTTAAAATCATTAAAAATAACCTGGATTCAACGAGCACTTAAATCAGCGAGCTCGGATTCAACGAGGTCGCTGCCAGGGTGAACAGCCCCCGCAGATGTGGCTTCGCTCATTTTTCTCCCCAGAACGAACTTTATCTATTCCCGGAAACCATCCATTGCAACAGCATCGTGAACCATTGTTCACTTAGCCGATTGCATGCGACCAATCAGCGGCCTTTTTTTCATACCAACACTGCGTTGTTGGCTCGCGCAGGTGTCTACTCTGGCGCGTGTCGGAGTCGGATGGGCGGCCTGCGCACATGTGACTGTGTGTGTGTCGGGGAGGGCGGGGTACTAGCGATCCGGGCGTTGAACGTCGCAGATACAAACGCGCCACAGTCTTTTTTTCCCCTCGGCAACTGACCATTATTACTACAATGATAAACTAGTCTTGACGTGGATCTTCGTAATGAAGTGTGCGCTTGTCTATGAAATCAAAAGTTGCCGTTATGCTAGGATCTACACAGCAACACAACTTTGTGGTAAACAATCGAGATGACACAGGAATGCATTTGAACGAACCAGTCTTTTTTTTTTTTTTTTTACACAGCTCATACTATGCGGGCATTTCAAGCACTATTTGTGAATTCTCTTTACACATTACTTGCTCAGTGCCTGTAATTATCTACACAAAACCTCGTGTTTGCTCATAACGAACACTCGGATTCAACGAGATTTAGGTTGAGTCCGAGTTTCTCTGTAATATAATAGTGTAAAGCGCATAGAGCCTGCTGTTGAGCGGGGATATGCGCTATACCAATGCTATTTATTGGTATTATTATTATTATTATTATTATTATTATTATTACATATATACGTCATGTAAAAGTAGTCTTTGTTTAGTGCAAGATGTAGCCCCCCCCCCTCCCCCCCCCGGGCAGTGCCACTGACTGAGGTGTTTATAGGTCATTCCCAAAGGGGGGACATTTCTTATTCATGCACAGTAGAATTGTAAATGGGCTGATTCATGTCACGCTCATAACTGTGCCTGATCTACAACAGGGAACTGCTGCTTTTTCTTTCCTAATCCTTACTATTGTCATTTTTTCCACTACTTCTTTTGTATGTTTGTCACACTCTTGTGACCCGCTATTTCCGGGGTGCCTTGATAGTCAAAGCAAACGTTGTGCTGTTGAAGCTAGAGAGGTGAGCAGAGTAAGTCTGATTCCCTGTACTGTAAGGACTTCTCTTTTGACATCCACCCCTTGGCGCTCATATGACCTTATGCAGTTGCGAGCGCCGTAAAACCTCTACTAAAACAAACAAACAAGATGTAGGCCTATTGGACAAAATTATTAACCACAACTGTTCCAATCTTTTCCTCACTTCCAAACAGAGGTTAAGGTGTTGGCCTCTCATTCAAAGGTCCCCGGTTCGAATCCGGGTAGCGACCAAAAAATTTTCTTCTCTAAAATTGTCTCCTTTCACCTCATTTCCTGCTGTCTTGCAATGTTCTGTTGTCTGCTTTCATTTCCACTTTCTGCCCCACCCCCTCACCTCCTTTGCCCCCTCCTCTGGGCTCCTAACTCTTTCTGCAGCCTTTCTACTGCTACTCCTTGGCTCCTCCTTACTACTGTCTTTCTGCCACACCCCTGATCTTCTGGTAGGAAAGATCTACACCTAGCCTTCTCGGACACGGGCGAAAAATCTCGGAGGGCCCGTGTGCAAGTTGCGCACGTTAAAGATCCCTTGGTGGTCTAAAATCGATAAGAGTAGGCTTCGGCCGCCACCCGGGCAAAATTCAAAATTTCCTACCAACTGAAAATATTAGGTGTGTCCCGCGCGCTCATATGACCTTATGCAGTTGCGAGCGCCGTAAAACACTTTAGAAAAAAACAAAAAACCATTTACCGAGGACCTGTCAGCAAGAAGTACTACACCAGCATCGGAAGAATTTGCTACACAGAAAGACCTAACAACAATGCCATGCAGTTACAAGTCCTATACAGGCCAGCCATGCCATACACAAATCTATGAAGATGTTGGAAAAAGATAATTACAGAGTTTCCAGAGTTGATTGTTTGAATGACATTGCAAGATTGGCGAAGGAAAATGCTGTCTGTATTCTTGCACATTTGTGTGGTTAGAAAAAATGATGCCGTGATTAAGGGGATGGGGGGGGGGGGGGGGGGGGGGGGGGGGGAGGAGGGAACTGAAGGCAACGCTAGAGGACAAAAACTGAACTTGGAAGCAAATTTTTAGCATTTTGATAACTACTTTAGAGCTCTCTGCAAAGCGCGCGTTGGTGCAGGCCTTGTGTGGAATCGGGATCCGTCATGCCTTGTTATTGAACTAAAGTGTTCGCGTTTCATTGGATGGGTTGATTGTAATTTCTATCTATATTTTAGCTTTCTGTTCAAGATTGGCAGATTTTCAGTGTCACTGCATCATCTATCGTGAAAGTCATCCGAAACAAAATCCCTGCTATTTCTCTACCAATTGTCTGGTTGAGTTAATTTGTTCAGGCATTTCATTAACATCAACCTGATTCTTCAAAACAAGCGGATCAACAAAATCAGTCACAGAATTGTTGTACATGCAATTGAAGGGCTTATCAAAGTGAAAATGATGGCACAATTAGATAATATATTAAAAATGTGACGACAAAAAGAAGTCCAGTCATACATCGAAACATTAAAGGAGTCCTATACTTCACAGCGCTCAGACCGCCGGTACTCACAGGTTCATTGACCGGTCACGAGGGCGAACCAATCAAGACACTTGTATAAGTTCTTTTTCTTTTTTTTCCACAAGCGACAGCAGAGGGCAATTTTTAATATTGATTTATTTTCAAGGCAACACAGCGTTCATAATTCATAACCTGCATGTTACAAATGTTGCTTTGTCTATCAGACTATTACCGGAAAATTTCTGGGCGGTAACGAAAGCGAAAGTAGATCTTGATTCTTCCCGATCGAGCCTCAGTATCACACATACACTTCCGCCACAGCGGTTCAATTACGTTTCCTCTTCAGGATATTTCAACCATACAGTCTAGATAGCTACACATTACACAGGCCCTATCCTTTCCCGACTTACCGACCCATCACAAAATTCCCGACTTTTTCCCGACCTCCCGACCCCTCTCACAATTCCCGACTTTGTCCCGATTTCCCGACCCTGTGGAGACCCTGTACTACGAGACAGTACGAGAGAGTGCCACTCAAGCAAAGATAGTGTAACTTTGACTCAGCCACGTTGTGTACACTTTTTATACCCCAAATCTGACCCGGAAGTCCATTCGGAGGATTTGACCTTTTCACTTGACCAAAGTGTGCCAAAATGGTAGTCTAGCTTTTGCCCCTCCATGAAGGAAAAATCTGGCCCTCATTCAAACCATTGGGATTGAGAAAAATGTTGCGTATTGTGCTTTGTTCTTACAACATTCATTATGATTATGATTTATAAGTTGTACACTGAGATAAAACTGTACTAAATGAGAAAGGTGCACCATTATGAAAGTGGAACGAACTCAGTTGCCTGAAAAGGGTAGTTTGAGCATGTGTGGCCTAAATAAGCTAAACCCCCCTCCCTTACCTTATTTAGGCCACATGTGGCCTAAATAAGCCTACCCCCCCCCTCCCTTACCTTATTTAGGCCATATGGGCTTAAATAAGCACTCCCTACTTGAAATAGGCAAACACCCTTTGGACAATGTCAAGTGTACCAGACAGTCATGTTCTAAGACTGTAAGGTACCGTCACTTACACAAACTGTGGCAGTGTGAAAACTCTCAGAGACATCAACCAAATACGACAGTGTTTGAACAGTCAATTTACTTCAAGCTTCGACAGTGACTATTTTGAATGCGATCCTGTTTTCAGGACTTAATTATTATGGTTATGTTGATTATTTTCTCATTTTCAGGACATACTTATGGTTATGTTGATTATGTTCCCATTTTCAGGACATAATTATGGTTATGTTGATTATGTTCCCATTTTCAGGACATAATTATGGTTATGTTGATTTTGTACATAATAATTATGGGTATGTTGATGATGTTCCCATTTTCAGGACATAATTATGGTTATGTTGATTTTGTACATAATAATTATGGGTATGTTGATTATGTTCCCATTTTCAGGACATAATTATGGTTATGTTG
>NW_004798333.1:42194-44694 GCF_000002075.1 Aplysia californica
TATGTGTGTGTGTATGTGTGTGTGTATGTGTGTGTATGTGTGTGTGTATGTGTGTGTGTATGTGTGTGTGTATGTGTGTGTGTGTGCTTGCTTGAGTTTGTCTGTGTATGTGATTGCGTGTGTTACAAAGGGATGTTGATAAAAAGTTTCTTCCCCAACTGTTACTTGAAATAGGCAAACACCCTTTGGACAATGTCAAGTGTACCTGACAGTCATGTTCTAAGACTGTAAGGTACCGTCACTTACACAAACTGTGGCAGTGTGAAAACTCTCAGAGACATCAGCCAAATACTACAGTGTTTGAACAATCAATTTACTTCAAGCTTCGACAGTGATCATTTTGAATATACATGAATTCCCATGTTCAGGACATAATTATTATGAATATTGTGTTGAGTATGTTCCCATTTTCCGGATATAATTATTATGCTTTTGGTTACTATGTTCCCTTTTTTAGGAAAAAAATGTTATGGTTATGTTGAATACGTTCCTATTTTCAGGACATAATAATGGTTATGTTGATTATGTTCTCGTTTTTAGGAAAGAAGTATTATGGTTATAGTTATGTTGAATGTGTTCTTATTTTCAGGACACAAGTATTGTGCTTTCGATTAATACGATCCCATTTTCAGGACAGAATTATGGTTATGGTAATGATGTTCCCATTTTCAGGACAGAATTATGGTTATGGTAATGATGTTCCCATTTTCAGGAGAGAATTATGGTTATGTTGATTATGTTCCCATTTTCAGGACATACTTATGGTTATGTTGATTATGTTCCCATTTTCAGGACATGATTATGGTTATGTTGATTATGTTCCCATTTTCAGGATATAATTATGGTTATGTTGATTTTGTACATAATAATTATGGGTATGTTGATGATGTTCCCATTTTCAGGAGAGAATTATTACGGTTTTGCAGGCTGAAGTAAGTCCCGAAGTCTACGCATGTTGTCTTGTGACAAATGTCGGGATGGAGGGATAGACAGAATGCTGTCTTCCTCAAGTGAACGCAGAAGAGAGGCTGGAAGTCGGTGGCGAACGGTTTCCTCCAGCAGAACAACGATCAGACCTGGGTTGGCCGGACTGACCATGTAGGCAGCTGTTGTCATGGTGAAATACGACCACAACTCTCTGTCCAGGAAATCGGACGTCACGATTAGGACAATTCTCCAACTGGAATTCACCGCGTTCACAATCGACTCAGCCATGTTGGAGGCCGGAAGTTGGTTAATGTCCCTGACATAGGTAGACAGCGCAAGTCGAGAGTGGATGAAATCTCTGAGAGTGAAGCAGGCCAGCCTGGTGTCGGCGTCAGCGTAGCCGATGAAAACACCGTGTCGGTAGTCGGCCGGGCCGTGCAGGTTGAAACCTTGGATGAACACTCTGTAGACCAACGACTTGAGCCGTGTTTTCAATGTCCAACACAAAACGGTCACCAGGAATCCAAGGGACATGAGACACAGAAGAATAATGGAGAACAGGAGGGCGGATCCCCCGTGGCACTTCCGCCACAGAGCTCTGACGTCAGCAAACTCAGCAGTGGTGGTCAGCCTCCCATCCTCTGTGACACAGCTGTAGCTCATGGGTCTGTCCAGGGTGACCTTTGTGTTCTGGAGCCAGGCGAGGAACGGGATACTGGAGCAGGTACACACCACGATATTTCCCGACAGCTGGAGGGAGAACTCGCTGACGGTGCGAGCGTGCTGTTCCACAAACGCAATGCCCTTCTTGCTCAGTTGGGAAATGGAGTTCCCGCTGAGGTCTAAGTCAGTGAGATTGGGCAGAAGAGTCAAGTCCAGCGGAATGTCTGTGAACCGATTGTTGGCCAAGTTCAGGGTTTGGAGCTGCGAGTTATCCCGGAAAGTTTCTCCGGCTAGATGATTGAGCTGGTTGTCTGACAAGTCCAGAGACTTTAGAAAGGTCAGAGACCGGAACAACTGTTCGCTGTGTCTGGACATAAACATGCTGTCTAACTTATTTCCTTTCATTTTCAGGGTTTTAATTCCCACAAGAAACTGAAAAAATGTTGCAGACATTGCGGAACAATCGTTTTTTGAAATGTCAAAAACCTGTAGATTTCTCAGGCCCTTTATGAACCCAGAAAAGTCCACAATGTTGTTGTCTGATAGGTACATCTCTCGTAGATTTTCTCCTCCAACAAAATGTATTTCTTTAGCAGCAGTTGAAGAGGCATGGGTAAAACTCTCCGCGTACAAAGCAATAAGCGTCTTTGGAATTCGTAAATAAAAAACGTTGTTTTCTTTGGAATGCGAGTTACCTTTGTGAGATTCTTCCCGATACCCCAGACTTGTATTGTGAGTGAAGTCATGAGAGTGGTGGCTTGTCAAGGTGGGAAGATATCTGTCCTCCATTTCGTCGGCTGGAACAAATCTCGTAGGAAGCGACATTGTTTTTCTTTGGTCATGAACAACCTTAACCGGAAGACTTTTGTCAGCCTCTGGGTTGTAAGATCTGGCCCACTCTTTCAAACTG
>NW_004798333.1:52902-56777 GCF_000002075.1 Aplysia californica
TTGTGTCGAGTATTCAGAAGAACACTGTAGTGAAAAAAGAAGAAAGCTGCCTGTCCTGTGTTTGCCTTTCTCGCACTCATCCGCCAACTTCAAGAAAAAAAGTTCGATATCCTCTTTCTTATACTAAAGTAATTATTTGTTGTTGCTGTTGTCGTCGTCGTTGTTGTTGTTATTGTTGTTTTCATTAGTAGTGTTGTTGTAATTTTTATTGTTGTCGTTACTTGTTGTTGTTGTTGTTGTTGCTGCTGTTGTTGTTGTTGTTGCTGTTGTTGTTGTTATTGTTGTTATTGTTATCATCATTATTGATGTTGTCGATGTCCCTGCTGTTTGTTATTGCTGTTGCTAGTTTTATTTTACTACTCATTTCCGATCAACATATTCTTCTCTATTTTTTATTGCTGTTGTTGTTTGTTATTATTTTAATGTACGGTAGATTTTTAACATCTTCAGTTTTCATCGATTCAGCTTGCAGCTTACACCTTGAAGATAACATTTTCAACTGAGAAGAACACACAAAAAAGAAAGCCAGCCAAAAACGCGACGAAACAAAGTTTTAAAAAATGGGGCTCTCAGGGCCTAGAAATTAAGGCGTTCGCCTCTCATTCAAAGGTTCGAATCCAGGTAGCGACCGAAAAATTTTCTTTTCTAAAACTGTCTCCTTTCACCTTCTTTCCTTCTCTCTTGCAATGTTCTGTTGTCTGCTTTCGTCTCTACTTTCTTCCACACACCCCCTCACATCCTTTGCTCCCTCCTCTGGGCACCTGACTCTTTCTACAGCCTTTCTACTGCTACTCCTTGGCTCCTTCTTACTGCTGTCTTTCAGCCACACCCCTGATCTTCTGGTAGGAAAGATCTACACCTACCCTTCTCGGACAAGGGCAAAAAAATCTCGGAGTTCCTGTGTGCAAGTTCGCACGTTAAAGATCCCTTCTTTGTCTAAAATCGATAAAAGTAGGCTCGGGCAAAATTCAAAATTTCCTACCAACTGAAAATGCTTGGTTTGTCCCGCGCACTCATATGACATAGTGTTTTGCGAGCGCCGTGAAACCCTTACCAAAAAAGAAAAAGGCTAAAATGAAACCCCCAGGGGAGATGACAGAAAGGAAGGAAGAGATCCACCTAGGAGTGAGATCTATAGTGCGGTCAAACATTCGTGGCACAACTTATCCTCACATATCTCTTTAACGAGTGAATCATTGTCATCCATACTTTGCCTAGCAATTTGTATCAATTTGTCTTAACTCAATATTTTTCCAGAACAGTTGGGGCTAGATTAAAAAGCTTTTCTTCATAAATGTATACAAAATACTTGAAATCTCTGACGCATGTAAAATTGGATTGTTTCAAGCTCTTTCCTCTTCTCACACACATTTTGTATACGCATATATGGCCTACGTCACAGCTCACCAATGACACATTTTGTATACGCATATATGGCCTACGTCACAGCTCACCAATGACACATTTTGTATACGCATATATGGCCTACGTCACAGCTCACCAATGACACATTTTGTATACGCATATATGGCCTACGTCACAGCTCACCAATGACACATTTTAGAGGCAGAACTGGTGACAAGGAATTAATTTTTAGTGAACACATTATTCCACAAATGGTTCTCAAAACATGCGTTCAATAAGCAAAATGTCATTATTAGAAAAACTGGACAGATTTGCTCGTAAAAGCAATACATGTATTGCCCCTGCTGTAAACTTGAAAAAATCTGTAGA
The DNA here is from genome assembly GCF_000002075.1 of Aplysia californica. Classification (NCBI taxonomy): domain Eukaryota; kingdom Metazoa; phylum Mollusca; class Gastropoda; order Aplysiida; family Aplysiidae; genus Aplysia; species Aplysia californica. The sequence goes on from NW_004798333.1 coordinate 54,637, forward strand.
AACCCCCCACTTGTATTTGTTACTAGATCTAGATCTAGTATTTATTAATGAATTTTCTAGAATACAGCTAGCAGGTTTTTACAAAAATGTTGACCTGTTAAGACAAATTGGTACAGGTCATTGTGCAAAACTGGAGAACCTATGTTCAATAGTTAAGGAGATATATTTAACAAAACGTTGCGCATTTTCGAATTTTCGTCCGCACTATGGAGGCAGATCTAAGGTATACCAGCCACGGCGGGCTGGGGGTAGAGTAGATCGGCCAGAACAGAGGCAGGTGGAGAGATCTTTTTGGCGGCTTTATCCCAGTACTGGGGGTACGGAGGCGGATGATGATGATGATGATGATGATGATGATGATGATGATGATGATGATGATGGTATCGTGTTCTGTAAAGTTTCCTGGCGGTCCGATAAGTCGGGTCCGCCAGGGGGCCCCCGTCCAAGATAGGTGTTGCCTCGTCGTGGTCCTGAGTCCGACTGAATACCTCAGTGAGTCTCTCAGACGATATCTGCCTATTTCGCGCCGGACCCTTGACGTCATCCAAGGGCGTGCCACTCCCTTAATTATCTTGTCCCCACAGTAAAGATAAGAGTCATGTCCCTTGACATCACAGTGTTCATGACGAAGCCCTTTACAGGGCGAAACGTAGAACCTGTATTTAATTTGAAAAATCTAAAAAGTCTCAAACTTTTTGTATTCCCTGCTACTTACAATGATGATGATGATGATGATGATGATGATGATGATGATGATGTACCAAAAGTTGGAATTTTTGGAACAACCAAATGAAGACTACAGGGCGGGAGAGAAAGGACGGTAATCAGAAACTGGAAATTGTGAGGACGCCAATTTTAAAAGCTTATGGACTCATAACGTCATAATATTATGTATTTCTTTGACTGATGGTTTATTGTTAACTGCTGTTGAATGGGAAATCTAACAATAATAATCAACCAGCAGTTGAACATAAATACCGTTATTAGTAGTCAACAAGTGTTCAAAATTGGTACCCTCGCGATTTTCAGTTTGTGGCTACAGTCGTTTTCGCCCCTGCAGTCTCCAATTGTATCTCACTGAGCAGTAAAACAAGCCTAACAACCCAGCTATTATTAGATCAGCCCAGCACAATGCTAACAAACTCAGCCGCACAAGGACAAAGGGTCAAACTCCAATTACAAGGCTGAAGTTTGCTGCCAGAAGTGAAGCAACCCTCATCAAACAGTGGTTCGGGCATGTCTTGCCAGCCGTCACAGAAAGCGAGCGTGCAGGCCCTATCAAATGTCCGCTTGTGAGGAAGAGCGGGGCGCTCGTATGTCAACTACTTTTGAGGCTTTACTTCCTGGTCGAGTGGTCAACCATTGTACTGGTAAATATTTGCTGAATACAGTATGGTTGGGTAAGCTACGTCACGTCGTATGGTCGAGGGCTCTGCCACGCCAGTCAGAATGTTTTTTGGTTTGTTTTAGGAGAGTTTTTACGGTGTCGGAACTGCATAAGGTCATATGAGCGCCAAGGGGTGGATGTCAACAGTCCTTACAGGGAATCAGGCTTACTCTGCTCACCTCTCTAGTCTCAACAGCACAAAGTCTGCTTCGACTATCAAGGCACTCTGAAAATAGCGGATACAAAAGAGGTAGCGGACAAATGACAATAGTAAGGATTAGGAAAGAAAAAGCAGCAGTTCCCCGTTGCAGTTCAGGTACAGTTATGAGCGTGACATTGACAAATCAGCCCATTTACAATTCTCCTGTGCATAAGGCCATGTTACTGTCCCCCCTTTTGGGAATGGCCTAAAGACACCTCAGTCAGTGGCACTGCCCCGGGGGTACAGTCAGAATGTGCGACGTGTATGAGAGCGTTTCTTGGGTACCGCCCAGTGACGTACTGAACACTTTCCACCACTATTGGAATGCTTCTCTTTGTGAGATAGTTAATAATAATAATAATTGCATTTATATAGCGCATATCCATGCTCAAGAGCATGCTCTAGGCGCTTTATAACTATTATTACCCCAGCAGACCCTATGAGAACACTCAGAAACATTCTCGGCTTCCGCGGAAGCATACAGTGCAAACTGCGGATTTCACGCGCTCAAACACTATCAAACTGACAAGATTGTTCACCGTCTATAGCCGG
>NW_004798333.1:56877-67384 GCF_000002075.1 Aplysia californica
CCCCTCTGGGCTCCTGAGTCTTTCTGCAGCCTGTCTACTCCCACTCCCTCGTTCCTTCTTACTGCTGTCTTTCAGCCACACCCCTGGTTTTCTGGTGGGAAAGATCTACACCTAGTCTTCTCGAACAAGGGCGAAAAATCTTGAAGGTCCCGAGTGCAAGTTGGTGGTCCCAAATCGATAAGAATAGGCTTTGGCCTCCACCCGGGCAAAATTCACAATTTCCTACCAACTGAAAATGTTTGGTGTGTCCTGCGAGTTTATATTATCATGATTTTCTGCAGTTGTGAACGCCGTAAAACACGTACACAAAAAATAAAACCAAAAAGAAGAAGCCAAAAAAACAACAAAAAAAACGAAACAGAACAAACAAAACAAAACTCAAGTACAGAGATGTGCTTGGACCGCTCTGATAGTCTCAGGACGAGGGGAGATAACACAACGACGGTCACATTACATCCGATTCTTACTGAGTTGAGACATTTTCGGAGAAATTGGAGGAGGAGAAGGTGTTCTAACAGCTCGCTTTTAAGCACAAGGCAGCTATCCTGAAAGTTCTGTTTTTGAAAAAATCGAAAGGTTTTTTTTTTTAATAGTAGAGAGTTTTATGGCGCTCGCAACTGCATAAGGTCATATGAGCGCCAAGGGGTGGGTGTCAACAGAGAAGTCTTTACAGGGAATCAGACTTAGACTGGTTACCTCTCTAGCTTCAACAGCACAAGGTCTGCTAAATCGAAGGTAAAGTCTGTGCTCCTTATTCAGTTTCTTTAAAAGACAAGGAGAGTTTTCTCTATAACCAAACAAATAACTATACACACTAAGGAAACCAAACTTCTCCTATGGGTACGGCAATGCCCACTTTTGGTGTAGATCAAAATTTCTGGAAACCCTCAAAATCTGAGTTGGCCCACCTATCCTTAAAAGCGACCAATTATGCGGTTGGGGAGGCCTGGTTCCAGAGGGGTGGGCCGGCCACACCCCACACGTCAGGAGTGGCTCTTGTAGGGCGGCAGAAATGTTTGGGGAAGAACGCATTATGTCAGCCGAGAGATTAAAAATGAATGGTCACTGCATTCCCTCGTCTAAATCCCTCTAAATCATATTTCCTCCAGTTTTTTAATCTATTTATTTATCTGTGTAATAATTTATTTAATTACGTATTTATCTATTCTGTTATATTTTTTAAATTTCTTTACTTTTGAATTTTTCTAAAATGTATTATTAGTTGTTTTTTTTAATTTGCGATAAATAGTTCTTCAGCTTTATTTATGTACTTATTTATTTATTTATCTATTTATTTGTTTGTTTGTTTGTTTGTTTGTTTTCCTTTTCCTTAATTATTTACTTTATACTCTTTTATTCATTAAAAAAATTATTATTTCTAAAAATATTTTTAAAATATTACTTATCGTCCCTGTAAGTCTCTAAACGCGTAAGTCCGGAATTTTGGAAAATAATATTTTGGTTTTATTTCACTCCAATAGGTTTCCCCCACCTCCTCTATAAATATTAAAGTCATTGAACAAATGAAAATTGCACTTTTTGTCACGGATTCTAAACGCGTGTAACAGGATTTCACCTTGATTTGAAACTCTAAACCATAGAGTTACCCCCCTTTTAAGCGTATAGTGTACATCTATGCTCTAAACGCAGAAGTCCCAGCCCAGCACCTTCGCTTAAAACAATAATGTTGTTTCTTTTTTGGTTCAAGTAACAGCCTAGAGGTGAGTTATACCATTTCTTCCCTCATATTAAGATGTGTATGTAAGATACTTTTCGAAATTATTATGTGTTTATTTAAATAAATCTTTGCTTTGTGTGATACATTATGACATCAGCGTTTAGAGCTTACAAAGTCGCCCATAATTATGTAAGCTTCATGGTGACTTGCAAGGAGATTGTCAAGACTTACGCGTTTAGTTTTCATGTGAAAGATTAAGCCCATTGACACCGTTTAGATCTCGATAATATAGATTAATTATTATGTATTGTTAGTCACAGGTTTAGATCTCATCAATGTTGATTAATTGTTGGGTTTTAATTAGCCATAGATGTATCTCGGCAATGTGGATTGATCATTATTATATTTCAACCTGCTATAAGATGAATGTTTCGCAAAGTCAAACGCCATTGAAAATGAGGATTATTTTTTGAAACATTCAAATTTACTTTTACTTTAGAAGAAGCATACTTTATTATACATTTAATAACTTATATTATTATTTACATTTCAGTCAAGAACCGCTTTTCACAAACTGTTACAGCTGTCTAAAAAGGTAGCAGCAAACCCTCCAGTGAAGCCTCCATGACCACAGTCCAGGGGACATACCCAGCACCTCTCTAAGGGAAATGCCCGTCCTCACTCCTCAGAGGGACATGCCCACGAGTCTTCTCTGTATGAACCACTAGACAATTTTTGGGATATATCATTGACTCATTTGTAGACATGTCAGTGAATAGCAGTGATTTAGTGTATTTTGATCACAATGAGGCTATGGAGAAGAAAGTAGTCACTGAAACTGCTGCTGACCAGCGAGACGATAGATCTAGTCATTTTCAGAATGTTCTTGATTTGAGTATGTCTATACACGGTAATGGGGAAACAGATGTGAATGTAAATGATGGTGGAGAAATGGTTTTTGGTGTGAAAATATGTGATGCTAGAGATAAGGCTCATGATGTGAAGGTGTGTGATGGTAGATATGGGTCTCTTTTTGTGAATGCTGATTGCAGCAGAAAAAATGTTCTTAATCATAATGCGAATGCATATGACGGTGGAGATGAAGTTTTTTTTATTCCAATATGTATGATGGTAGAATTGAAGCTTTTGAGTTGTTAAATGGCACTGATCCTATAGGTGAAATTATTGATTTCAACATGTATGATGAAGATTTGGATTTGAATGTCACTGACCAGAGAGGCGAACATGTTGATTCCAATATATGTGTTGATAGAGGTGAGGCTCTTGTTGATCGATCATGTGGGGATGGAAACGACAGCGATAATGTGAGGATAATCAATGGAAAGAAGAGAAAGCTTGGAAGAGAAAACTGGGAGAGATTTGTGAACTCAAGAAACGTGAAGCAGGGCAATCTTATAAAGGAAGTCGATACAGGGTTTGAGAACGTTGAAAAGGATAGAAGAACTTCGAGGAAAGATGCTCTTGCAAGGTCAAGTGTAATCAGTGTTCGAATATCACAAAAGAAGAGAGGTAGGAAATATTTTATTTCTTATTGTCGCCGCCCTGGCCAGAGAATGGTGTATTTTTGCCTAGACATGTATGCAAGGTGCCAGCCAAACAGAAAAAAGCAGCGTCTGCAGCATCCTGTAGGACTACGTCCCTGCAGTATTTTCTGAAAACCAGTAGAGGCAGATTCAGGGTCTGCTGTCAGACGTTTTGGTCTACAATAGGACTCAAGGAATGGTACGGTATGTGAGACACCATCGCGGAGGACCAGGTGATGGCTTATCAACAGGGAATGAGTCTTCTCGGAGACTAGCATCTGACTCTGATGCGCGATTACATCTGCGACCCTTCCTTGAAAGTCTGCCTAAAACGGAGCCTCACTATTGCCGAAAGAAAAGCTCCAGGCTATATTTAGAGGAAGTTATCCATTGCAGGACCAATCTATTTCGTCTCTATGAAACAAAATGTAAAGAAAAGAAGATGGAGGCTCTTTCGCGTCCAATTTTTGCCGATGAATTACAGAAAACGAATCTTTCTCTTTTCAAACCGCGCAAAGATCAGTATGATCTCTGATGAAGGCAATGTCGATGAAAACATATCTGGCTCGTGGGCAAAAGAGAGAAAGGGCACAGCAAGAGATGGCAGCAGATGAGGAAATGGTCCAAAATAAGGACACGACAAAGGTCATTACTGTGGATCTACAGTCAGTTTTGCTTTGCCCCATGCTGAAAGCATCGGCATTATACTATATGACCAGACTCTGTGTCCATAACTTCACAATATTTTATGTATAGTCACATGGTGTCCAATGCTATGTCTGGCACGAGGCGGAAGGGGGCTTGTCTGCTCACGAATTTGCTTCATGCATTGTGGATTACCTGGAAAGTGATCTGTCTTTTGATAGGTACATCATCTATTCCAATGGATGTGCTTTTCAGAACAGAAACAAAACATTAGCCACTGCTCTTTCCATGTTCTCCGTGATGCATGACAAGGAAGTAGAGCAGAAAATACTTGAGAGGGGCCACACGATGATGGAGGTGGATAACGTCCACCGCGTTATCGAAAGACGAATCAAGAATAAGAAGATGTTCCTTCCTATCGACTATGTTCGATTAATTGAAGAAGCCCGAAGAAAGCCATTTTCGCACTCTGTGGAGTATTTGACTCACACATTATTTTCAAATTATGATGGTGTGAACACCCTTAGTTGCATCCGTCCATGATAGAAAGCCGGGGATGCTACAGTTACTGACATCAGGGCTCTGAAATACCTGCTTGATAGAAAAATACTCTATAACCTTGGATTCGGGGACGAATGGTCAGAGTTTCCAGAGAAAAGAAATCAGTCTACAGCACTGATTGCCACTCCCAAGAAGCTGTTTTATGCCAACAGGAGCATCTCAAATGTCAAATTCAAACATTTGCAAGCACTAAAATCAGTAATATCATCGGAATGTTGGGCATTTTATAACAAGTTGAAACAAGACTGAATCGGGAATGTCCTCAACAATACACTTTATCAAAGCAATCAATTTTGTATACAATTATTATATACATTTTCTTCTTGTTATCTTGAGGGTGCTTGCGCAGCCCATAAGGCTGATACGGCGGGACGCTATCCCTCCCTGTCTACGGCCAATCTCTTGACCTGTCCCCATGACCATCTCTTGGACTTCATCTCCTGTTCAATGCTCCTTCGCCGGGTCTCCGGCGGGTGGCCCCCTTTTTTTGTTCCTCTGGCTATCCTGGGAGTGACATTTTGGTCCATTCTAAGGACATGTCCAATCCAGCACCACCCTTTCCTTCTCACCGCTACGAATACTGGTTAGATAATTGTTTTTTCAGACAGTTCTTTATTTTATATAGTTCTGGATCATGAACTTGAATAAGTCTTCTTAGGGATTTTTTCTTTCGGGGGAGGTTGAATGATATAATATGGAATCACTTTAAATTTCTACTCGGTGATATTGAATTGATGTGTTTTTGATTAAGTAAAATGTTCTGTTATATTATATCATGTGTTACAGTTACAGCATTACTTTAATACAGTTGAAAATGTTCTTGAAAGAATGAACTGGCTCCTTTTCGTAATTTGTTGGGTGATTGGAAGGCTGCTCCTTTGCTACTTCGCAGACAAGCTACACTTTGTCATTCTAAGGGTTTTCTTCTGTTGTCTTTCGTCATAATCCTCTTACTTATAATAGACCTACAGTCGATTGGTGTTGTAAGTGTGAAAGGACAGGGAAATAAGAATAATATCAACCAGAAGTGTAGTTAATATACCAATTAATTCGATCAATCAATATTACTTGCAAAGTTAATTGTTAATTGCACCTAGAATCTATAAAAACCAATCTGCCTTATTTCTTCAAAGTCCTTTGCATAGTTTTTCTAATAAATAAACTGAACGATTCGTACTGTAAACAAGTAAGTCAATGATTCACAAGCCACATGTTAAAATAATGAAAGCTCTAAACGCGTATGGCTAACCACGGCCACCTGCCGCAGACTTACGCGAGTAGAGCTTACAAACTTTCTGCTCCAATTTATTACGCAAGTCAACGGGTTCGATTTACGCGTTTAAATGTTTCAAATTTGGAGTCTCTAAACACGTAAGTCTGTTTTATGATTAATTTTCAAAAACAAAAGAATTTTCACATTGACAGTTGTAGTTGTATACATAGAAGTATTCTTTACAAGATGTAGAAAGAGCAGTACATTTGCATTCTGTTTTTACTATTTATTACGTTTTTTGTCTCTCCTGTAAAATTTGCCTCAACGGACATACGCGTTTAGAAACTTACAGGGACGTTATTTAATATACTTATTTACTTATTTGTTTAGATAGTAGTTTATTTATCTATTTATTTAATTGATTTATTCATTTCATCATGTTTTAATTTTTATTTCCTGATTTTTTTTTCTTCGTAGTGTTTTCCTTTTCCATAGATCTATATTTTTGTAATAAAAATAAATAAATTTTTAAAGTTATTTATTCATGTATTTGTTTGTTCATTTGTTTTGTTTTTTAATTACTATTTCTTTTTTTTCAGGAAAGGGGGGGGGGGGGGGGTCGCCAGACAGAGATGTCTTTATTAATCGGCCGAACTGTCGAAAATAAAAGTTGGGCGGGATGTGTACAGGAAGATGCCACAGGGATATTCCAAATTTCTAATAGCTCATCTGAGCTTATCAAAACAAAAAAAAGTCAACAGATCCATCATTTTATATCAAGTACCCCCAACTCCTCGGAGTTTCTTTAGTAATGTCAATTGGTATATTATTCTATATAATTTTCTTCAATGCTCAAATACACAATTGGTTGGGGATTTTTTAGTTGCAAAATTTGGGGTTTCACTCAAATTTGAATGAATTTTTTTTTAAACTTTTTTTTTCGAACATTGATTTGTTGAAATTGGTCGAAAGATGACCGAGTTATTGCTCTTCAAACAGATCATTTTATAAATGATCGCTTTTAAGCACAAGGGGGCTATCCCGAAAAAAAAGGTGTTTTGTGAAAATCGAAGTTAACGTTTTTGCTCCTTGTTCAGTTTCTTTAAAAGACAACGGGAGTTTTCTCTAAAACCAAACAAATACATTATACACTTACTAATGAAACCAAACCTCTCCTATCGGTATAGCAATGCCCACGTTTGGCGTAGGTCAAGATTTCTGGACCTCCGAAATCTGGGTTAGCCCGCTTGTCCTTAAAAGTGACCAATATATCCGGTGTGTGAACCACGGCTGGGCGAAGAATCTAGTCGGGAACCGATTCCCAAGACTAATGCTACGAAAGAAAAGTTCCGACTCCTTTTTACATAAACCAGCCGTTACCAGTTACTTTAATCTGTAAAATCTTCTTTTTTTATTTTTAGAAAATTAAAAATAGAGGCTTCGTAGTGTTCCGAAATCAAGGTTATCCTAAATCCTAAAGAAGTTCCGGGCTACCAGGTAATTACAGGAAGATATCCCATCATTGGAAAGTAAGTAACTGGGTTCGGAGTCGATTCCTACGATTCTAAGCTTTCAATAGCCGGGAACCTCGCCGCCCAGCACTAGAACCGACAATGAGAGGCTTTGCTACAGAGAGTAGAGTAACATACGAAGAAAATATGGAAGAGAAGGAGCAAACCACACAAGATCACCCGCCAACCCCCCGCTCACAGCTACTATAACACAAGGACCTAATCCATGTTTCTTGTTAGTGTTCTCTTCATCATCTTGTCATGACAATGTGGTTCTTCAAAAACATCTCTGAGCGACATCGTGGGGAAATCAGACGCTCGTCAAAATAATTAAAACTTAGAAACAGACATTTTCCCCCCGTCCGATAGGAAAGAAGGAGGAGAGATAAGGACGATAGATGTTTAATAGGTGTTTGATAGGGAAGAGAGAGGAGAGATAAGGACGATAGATGTTTGATAGGTGTTTGATAGGGAAGAGGGAGGTGAGATAAGGACGATAGGTGTTTGATAGGAAAGAATGAGGAGAGATAAGGACGATAAATGTTTGTTAGGAAAGAAGGAGAGATAAGGACGATAGATGAAATGTTTGATAGGAAAGAAGGAGAGACAAAGACGATAAGGAGAGATAAGAACGAAAGATGTTTGATAGGAAAGTAGGGGGAGAGATAATGACGATAGACGTTTGATAAGAAAGAAGGAGGAGAGCAAATAACGACGATAAGGAGAGATAAGGACGATAGATGCCCAATGAAAGAAGATGAAAAGTATCATGTCCCAAAAAAGATGTGAACTCTCTCCCTTGTACATCCAGGACGAATTATAAGTTGTCCCCGTCGTTTTATGCAAGAAAAATTCTGAAATTATGCAAACAGTCCAAAAATGTGAACTTATGCGATTCTGTTAATTTTAACAAAGAATGATAAAGGAAAATAATCAGAAATTATCCCCAAAAATAATCAAATTTTGCTTAATTATGCGGGGTGCATAAAACCACGGGGACAGAGTAAGAAACCCAAGGCCCGCCATGCAGAGACCAGGAGACTTGTTCTACAAGGGGACGGGTCGTGAACAAAGCAACATTGTAAAGTTGACAAAAATAAGTGTAATCAATAGCACGTTTATTGCACATATCCCTGCTTTACAGCACATCCACTCTCTATAACATATTATTATAATATTCTACATTAGTTTTAGTCCAAGTTTTACGGCACTTGCAACACAGTTGTATTAATATTATAAGTGCCAAAGCCAAGAGGTGTTGCTAAAGTATTGCAAAGGAAGGAAGGAGGGGAGGCAGGCACGATAGACGGCGGTCTACGGCAAGTCTTATGCGCTTTACTTTATTGTCTCCATAATACCATTGCCCCAGCAGACTCTAAAACACTAAGAAACATTCTCGGCTTTCCGGGAAGCATACAGCGCAAGCAGCCGATTTAACTATTGTAAGTGTATTGATGAGCTATTTAAAATACTGGAAAAGCTAGACATGGAAAAGATCTAAGAATTATCAGAAATTTGTACTGGGACCAAAACGCTGCTGTACGAGTTAATGGAGAATACAGTGAATATAAGCAGATCAGGCGAAGAGTGAGGCAAGGATGTGTTATGTCACCAGACCTCTTTAACATGTACTGTGAAACAATCCTTAGAAACATAGATGAATGTCCAGGCCTCAAAGTAAATGGAGAAAATATTAATAACATCAGGTATGCAGATGACACGGTTTTAATAGCAGGCTCCGAAAAGGACCTTCAATTGCCTCTAGATACTGTTGTAACAGAAAGTGAACGTAAAAGATTATTGTCGAATGTAAAGAAAACAGAATACATGGTAATATCCAAAAAAGCAGCAAATCCTAGTTGTAATCTCATTAGCAAAGGTGAAAAGATCAAACAAGTCCAACAGTTTAAATATCTAGGATATATGATAATATCTGATGCCAAATCTTCCACAGAAATAAAAAGCAGAACCACGGTGGCTAAGGCTAGTTTCAATAAAATGAGCCTAATCCTGAAAAATAGAAACATCTCAATGAACACAAAAATGAAAGTCCCTGAAATGCTATGTTTGGTCAACCCTTCTATACGACTGTGAATGCTGGACAATCACTTAAGACAGTGAAAATAAAATAGAAGCAACAGAAATGTGGTTCCTTAGGAGACTGTTAAGAGCATCGTGGGAGGAAAAGAAATCAAATGAGGTAGTGCTTGATGAAGCCCACGTGGGTCGCTCAATGTTAAAAACAATCAGGAAACGACAAATGCAGTTTTTGGGACACCTGAATAGACATAAGGGTCTTGAACATCTAGCTCTCATTGGCAAAATTGAGGGCAAGCGAGGCAGGGGTAGGCCCAGAACAACCTATTTAGGGAACTTAAACAAAGGGGGTAACCGGGAAAGATCAGGAAAACATAGCTTTTTTGAGAGCATCCGAGCAAAGGAATGAATGGAAAACCATGATCACTGATGTCTGTCGCAGATCTGACACTGGATCATGATGGTGTTCAAGCACCACCAAACGGACAAGACATGTCTCCGTCTGTAAAGGTGTGGATGGTCGATATCAAACAGGAGAGATCACAGATACCTTAAATACAGACTTCAAAATAAGTTAAGGACCACCTTGACAGACAGCCCTGCTTTTTTAAAAATTTGAAAAAAGACAGTAAGGAATGGTACAAAATTGTTTGTTTCGAAATTGTTAATGGGTTACAAATGTGTACGGCAAAGTTTCCTAAAGTGGAAAAACCATCACGTGCAGCACAGAAATACTCGAAGAATTTTAGCCAAATTTGCTGTTTTTTATCGACTTGTGTGCGACACCACGGACATTCCCCAGTTAAAATTTCTGGTGCAGATCATAAACGGACGTACGGTCTCGAACTGTGCTCACTTTGGTGGCAATATAAGCCGCCGTTTGCGTAAAATAAAGTATCGCAACAAGTTACCAAGACGAAAGCTGAGAGACTTTGATCGTGTTAGAGCTATGGCAAGGCTGCAGGATGGAGTTGGAGCCCGAGAAGTTGCCAGAAGGCTTGCAGTGTCACACTCTGCCACTGTCCGCTTGAGTTGAAGTTTGTATGAACACAAGACACAGAAAAAAAAACCCGCGCCATGTTGATCAGCCGCCACACGCCAAGTGTAGAGACTCATTTAACCCTATCCGTGCGCCCTGGGGTCATTTTGTACCCCCTGGGTTGTATTCTTCACATTTTAGAATACTTCAAGTACGAAGATCTCTTTGAAACTTTTAGCATTTCTCAAAAAATAATTTTGACAGAACGCTATGCAAAGCGCACGGATCGGATTAACGAGTAAATTTCCTCTTTGGAAAGTGGTGGCAGAGTTCCCCACG
>NW_004798333.1:67484-68828 GCF_000002075.1 Aplysia californica
TTTCTCTTGCCTCTCTACTCTCTTCGGGAAATACCCACGCTCTTTCTCTTGCCTCTCTACTCTCTTCGGGAAATACCCACGCTCTTTCTCTTGCCTCTCTACTCTCTTCGGGAAATACCCACGCTCTTTCTGTTACGATGTTGCCTCTTTGCTACCCGACGAAATTATCACATTGCTCTTTTTATTTCTTTTTTCTTGTTTTCTTTTTTGATGGAACAGTGCAAAATTACTTTGGTTGAACTCTTTCTAAATATGTCGAGTCCCTTAGCAGTCCTTTTACTTTCTATACATTTTGTCATATAAAGTATGTATACGTCTGTGAACCGTTTAAATGTTGGTTCCAAATACAACTTCGAGGACCTCAAATTATGATATGTTTTTATACTCCCAAATTAACCAATTCTGCAAAAGTTTTTATATTATTTTCAGCTTTAAAAAATTGGCAGTGTACAAAATTATTTAACTTTAGCAGCAGCCAACACATTAGTAACAAAGCTGATTTTTCTCAAAATTAGATTATTTTATCCGGTTTGCCGTCCGAAAAACTGTCAAAGTTACAAGTACTCCAAAATCAAGCAGCAAAATAGGTAATAAAACAAGAGAAATCAGCCCACATAACACGAATTCTGAAAGAACAACACTGGCTGCCACTAAAAGAAAGGATCAAATTTTGCAAAACTGTCGTTTTCTGTTTTAAATTTATAAACGATCATCATCATCATCATCCGGTGCCTTGCCGACTGGCGTGGGCGATCATGGACCTCCACTTCACTCTGTTGTTCTTGCTGTTCCCAGCCATGTTGTCAACCTGTCCAGTATCTTTTCCTTCTGTCTGCCTCTGCCTCTCTTTCCATCAAACTTTGCTGTTGTTACAATATTCTCCAAAGCTTCTTTCCGCATTGTGTGTCCAATGAAATTTGCCTGTCGTTTTCGTATATTCATCATAAGCTGTCGTTTGCAATTTGCTTCAACCATTTGTTTTTCTAGCTGTCCATGGGATACGCAGCAAATGATACTGCACCTAATTTATCTAAAACAATTCCTGGGATTATAGCATCTACCCAGAGGCCACAGATCAGCCACTGACAAACTGATTTTAAGAATCAAAAAACAAAATTACAAAACTTACGGCGAGCGTTCCTTTTTCTTCTTTGGTCCCCATGAATGGAACGAACTCCTACATAAAAAAGTAAGGAGTGCCCCTACTATTCAAATTAAAAAAACAAAACAGCTGAAGCATGACTTATTTACACATGCACACCTGTGATAATGATGAAGTGTTACTTTTTAAAATAAACATGCACGTGTATGCCCGACCGTGAGACTGAAGAAATAGCGTGTGAG
>NW_004798333.1:72093-73313 GCF_000002075.1 Aplysia californica
AGTCACAAACTGAACATCGTGAGGGTACCAAAAGTTCGAACGCTTGTTGACTCATAACTGAGTTGTCGGTGCACCCAGGCTGCTCGTCAATGACACCGCCAGGACACATTGGTTGATTTATTTACATATTCATTCTTGTTGGGTCACAGCTTCACATTCTGGCATACACTTTTTGAAATCTTCTCCAGACTTGATGGCTGAGCAAGTATCAGGTCCAATGAGATTTTCCGGCCGGTCTTTGGGAACTTCTCGTTTCTGAGAATTTCACTATTCTCAGAATTTCTGCTTCCGCTAATTGTTACGATTGTAACATTTTATCTTTTCAAATATTGCTGAAATGAAGGGAAAAAATACCGCGAAATAATATCTTTTGCTACATAGAAGCTCCATAGAGTCGACTTAATTAATTAGGTTTGAACTGCATATTAATTTCCTTTTAGGAATCAGCATTACGAGTTTTAAAAATGAACAACTTTTCAACTACACCAACCAAATATTTAACCAAAGAAAACTGTTTAGATATTACAAAACCTGGTTAGTTATATTATTTCAGAAATTGTCCTAAATTAATACTCAATGAAGAATTATTGTCATTTTCATGTGCGTGAGACGATATTGCTTACCTGCATTGTTATTTCCCTAAACTGAAATTAAAATTTCTAAGACAAATGTGTGGTGTGTTAGTAAAACGAGTTACTCCTCAGGTTTCAGCCGTGAGGAAATTGATACATCAACTTTATAGGTGGAGTTTGTACAATTTGTAAGTTTGGAATAATAAAACACACGGTAGACTTGAACAAAGGGCATCAATTGAAAATCCATAAATCTGACCTCAGTGTCGATTTTCGGCTACTATCCCCATTTCCTGGATTGTGAGAAGTAACTCATTTTGTCAGCACGCTTCACATATTAGGATCATATATTTTTTTAAAGACAAAATAAGATCACCGTGATATTTTGTGAAGCATCTAGTCTAGCTGTCCTTTGAACCACAGCATCTACAGTTAGTCCTAAAGACAAAATTCTAAATGAAAATAAATCAAATGTTATCATCATCATCGTCTAGCATCAAATCTGAGACAGACATCGGTTATAATGGTTTGTTGTTGATTACTAAGTTCGAATGACCTTGACACTTGGAAGTGTGGATGTTTAAGGTGGTTTCCCTGCTTGAGACGCGAGGCTGCAACGGGCTTTAACAAAAAAGAGAAAAAAAAAAA
>NW_004798333.1:74430-76127 GCF_000002075.1 Aplysia californica
AGCAAAATGTCCGTTGTAGCAGGACTCTCGCTATAAGGGATCCAGTAATAAATTTATCTGTGTTTTTGTGTGTGTGTGTGTGTGTGTGTGTGTGTGTGTGTGTGTGTGTGTGTGTGTGTGTGTGTGTGTGAAGAACAGTAATATTATACTGACAAGGCATTGCGCTTTTTTTTTTTTCAAAGTGTTTTACAGCGTTCGCAACTGCATAAGGTCATATGAGCACGCGGGACACATCAAACATTTTCAGTTTGTAAGAAATTTTGAATTTTGCCCGGGTGACGGCCGAAGCCTACTCTTATCGATTTTATACGACCGAGGGATCTTTAACGTGCGCAACTTGCACACGGGCCCTCCGAGACTTTTCGCCCTTTACCGAGAAGGCTAGGTGTAGATCTTTCCTACCAGAAGATCAAGGGTGTGGCAGAAAGACAACAGTAAGAAGGAGCCAAGGAGTAGCAGTAGAAAGGCTGCAGAAAGAGTCAGGGGCTGAGAGGAGGGGGAAAGTTCCGCTTTTTAAATAACAGTATACAACATTCTGCTTTGAAGAACCTGTCGTCAATGCAACCTGTTCCTGTTTTTTCCTTCATCTGTAACTGTAAGTGCCACGTCTGAAGCAGACATCGACTGCCATGGTAGGGCGCCTATTTCCCTGCTCGAATGATCTAAACATCTGCCCTTGTCTTTTCCCACCACCCCTCGCAGTTCTAACTTTTACTTTTTGCTTGTTCATCCTCTGATAGTCTGATGCGGTTAAGTGTTGAGGGAAAATGCAGTTTTTTATTGCGCATATGGCCGCTTTTAAGCACAAGGGGGCTATCCCGAAATATTTTGTTTTGAGAAAATCGAAGGTAAAGTTTTCGACCCTTGTTCAGTATCTTTGAAAGACACGAAGAGTCTTCTTTATAACCAAACAAATATACACACCAATGAAACCAAACTTATCCTATAGGTAGGGCAAAGCCCATGATTGGTGTAGGTCAAGATTTCTAGAAACCCCCGAAATCTGGATTAGCCCGCTTGTCCTTAAAAGTGACCATGCTATGGTAGGCCAGCTCCACAGCTCTTTCAGTTGTGATATTATGTTTTCTCAAGGTTTCCTTGACACCCTCAATCCACCTTTTGCGTGGCCCTCCTCTTCCCTTATAGCCTGAGTGCTTGGTGTTGTAGGCTGTCGATGCTGGCTGGCCAGGTGACATACGTAACAGGTGTCCAAACCATTTTATTTTCTGTCTTTCTGTGAATAAATGTAGGCAGAACTCAGTGCCGATAGCTGCTCTTACTTCTTCACTTCTCTGCCTGTCTCGTCTTGTGATCTTAAGGGTTTTGCGGAGACATTTCATTTCGAAAGCGGTGATTTTGCCTTCATGGGTTTTACTTAATGTCCAGGTCTGGCACTGGTATAGTAGCATAATGTTGGTACGAATATTCAAGTGATAAGTACCCAAGCAGTACAACCATTTTGTTGTCTCACACCCAAACTCTGCCAGTTCATGAGATTCCTCAATAGCGCAGGAGGATACATGTACTAACTTCTATATCAAACTTGTTTTGAAAGTTCCTGTAACCTACTCATACTATATCTGTCTTACTTACCAAATAAATGTTGACTTTTTCCGTTTGCAAGTCCGTGTATATTGTGCTGTAAATACTTACTGATGTATTTTTGGTGAGTTAGTACATATTAATAATAATAATAA
>NW_004798333.1:76227-77327 GCF_000002075.1 Aplysia californica
CACCACCTCCACCTCCACCAACAGTATCTATTCGGAGACGGCTCCGACGGATTCTAGTAGAGCTGGGCAAAGAATCGATTCCCGCGATTAATACTACGGAAGAAAAGTTCCGACTCCTTTTCGTAAACTAACGGTTTCCAGTTACGTTAATAATTATAATCTTTTTCTTTTGTTTAATAGGTTAATTTTTTAAACCAAAAGTTGGTTCCCCGTAATGTTCCGAAATCAAGGTTGTCTTTAATCCTGAAGATGTTCGGAGCCAACTAGGTAACCACCGGAAGAAATCACATCATTAGAAAGTAAGTAATTGGGTTCGAAGTCCGATTCCTACGATTCCTAGCTTTCAATAATCGGGAACCTGGCGCCCAGCACTAGATTCTAGACCAATCAAAATGTTTTGTGCCTCTAGACCAAGTAAAAAAAAATCTGGAGGGTTACGGAATTGATTTGCGAATGTTTTAGTGGCTATACCGAACAATGTAGCCTATATATGTGGTCTGCAGCAAACAATACGCAGTTTGACCCCACCCCACCCCACCCCCTCCCCACAACCAAAAGCAGTGCATCTGTGTGCGGGAGTGCGTCTCCGAAAGTACCTGGTAGTGCTGGGCGGCGAGGTTCCCGATTATTGAAGGCAAGGAATCGTAGGAATCGTCTCCGAACCCTATAACTTACTTTCTAATGATTTGACTTCTTTCAGTGTTTACCTAATTGGCTCCGAACATCTTCAGGAATTAGGATAACCTTGATTTCGGAACACAACAAAGCATCAACTGGTTTTGTGTTTTTCAAAAATAACTTCGAAAAGAAGAGGAGGATTTAAATGATTGAAATTACTGGTAACCGTTGGTTTTCGTAAACTGAAGTCGGAACTTTTCTTCCATAGTATTAATTTTGGGAACCGGTTCCGGAATCGATTCTTCGCCCAGCTCTAGTTCCTGAGGTGTTCGCCGGAGACGTCTCCGAACACTTCCTGGTAGGGCTGTACCCCGGTAGCAAACACGCTCGCGCTCGCAAGACCCTAGTTCAAGTCACAAGCCTCAAATCACTAGGTCAAATCATCAAATCAAATCACCAGCATAATACGTTGAGTCTAGCCT
>NW_004798333.1:77427-82699 GCF_000002075.1 Aplysia californica
CAACGTCGGGCCCTTGACGGGATTCGAACCCACGACCTTACGGTTGCGAGTCCGAGAGCCTAACCACTAGGCCACCGACGCCACATATTATGCGGTAGATAAATCTTACTGATGTATTTTTGGTGAGTCAGTACATATTATGCAGTAGATAAATTTTACTGATGTATTTTTGGTGAGTCAGTACATATTATGCGGTAGATAAATCTTACTGATGTATTTTTGGTGAGTCAGTACATATTATGCGGTAGATAAATCTTACTGATGTATTTTTGGTGAGTTAGTACATATCAATATCATGTAAATATTTACTGATGCATGTTGTTTGTGAGAAGGAAACGGAAACAATTTCACACAACATACCTGGGAGTCTCTTAAAGTCCTTGAGCACTCGAATTCTTGTCATTTGAAAACGATTCGAGATGAGCTGCTAACGGCGATTAAGAAAAAATAAGAAACGTAACTACACGTTCGATGAGTAGGATCCGCCGTCACTTGGGCAAAGTTTAAAATTAATTCCTACCAAACTGAAAATACTTAAACTTAATTTGTCCCGCGCGCTCATATGACCTTATGCAGTTGCAAGCGCCGTAAATCGTTTACCAAAACCAAAGAAACAGAACAGAAGATCGCGCAGTGGACACAAAGCGCTACAGAGCTCATTTCGGAACATTTATTGACAGAGGGACAGAACAAAAACATGATATTTAAAACATGGTCATGAGATCAAGACGAAATATCGTTATAATAATAGTAGTATTCAACCAAGTCGTAAAAATGTATTTGGCATTTTAGTTAAAGCAGAAATTTGCCAACAAAAGGAAACGCTTCATTTGCTTCAAGGGCAGTAATATGGCCTAAGGTAGGAGAGAGGGATAACAGTGAGTTGATTCCCCTTACAGTGCCAGGTCAACAGGTGCAACTTCACTGAAAGCAGAGGTGGGCGAAATCCGGATAATCTACATGGACAACCGGATAATTCTCAATGAAACATTATCCGGATTAAGACTCTTAACCTTCTTTCCTGACCCGTTTGCCGAAGAGGTGCACTAACATAATTAATATCCGGATTTTGCTAAAGCGACCCATTGCCCAGCCCTAAAGAGTCTTGTCCCACGTCACTTCTCTAATCCTGGACAAAGACCGGGAATGATATCACAAAAAAGTGGCAAAATTAAAGGTAGAGGTTTAACGCCCCTGTCAGCACTATTGTATTAGTATTAGGTTATTTAAAAGGCGGGACCTCCGAGTTTACCGTCTCTCTCAACGAAAGGAACGAGCCAGTCAATGGGGGAAGTGTCAAGTGTTTTTCCTTTCCCAAGGACCCTGGCGACGGGCCGAGCTGAGGCTCGAACCCCCGAACCAGTAGTCTAACGATTGCGAGTCCGGTAACCTTACCACTAGACTACCTACGTCACAGTCTAACGATTGCGAGTCCGGTAACCTAACCACTAGACACCCACAATCCAAGGATTGCGAGTCCGGTAACCTAACCACTAGACACCCACAATCCAAGGATTGCGAGTCCGGTAACCTAACTACTAGACACCCACAATCCAAGGATTGCGAGTCCGGTAACCTAACCACCAGACCACCCACGCCACCCACAATCCAAGGATTGCGAGCCCGGTAACCTAACCACTAGACACTCACAATCCAAGGATTGCGAGTCCGGTAACCTAACCACTAGACACCCACAATCCAAGGATTGCGAGTCCGGTAACCTAACTACTAGACACCCACAATCCAAGGATTGCGAGTCCGGTAACCTAACCACCAGACACCCACAATCCAAGGATTGCGGTAACCTAACCACCAGACCACCCACGCCACCATTGTACCACAGATTCTACAACGACATGTATTTTGGGCAATGAAAAAAAGCAAGAAATTTTCCTTCGGGATTCGGCCAACTTTTAATCTGTGTACTACGCTAGGTATATATTATTTTGTTCAAACACTATGTCTAGGAAGAAACAACGATTTGTTATAGTTTTAGTAAAAGTTTTACGGCACAAACAGATCACAGAAGTGCCGAAGATTAGAGGTCTGACTGAGACGTAACTTACAAAGAAAAGATGAGGGGAGAGGTAAGGACGATAGATGTTTGATGGGAAAGAAGGAGGAGAGATAAGGACGATAGATGTTTGATAGGAAAGAAGGAGGAGAGGTAAGGACGATAGATGTTTGATAGGAGAGAAGGAGGAGAGATAAGGACGATAGATGTTTGATAGGAGAGAAGGAGGAGAGATAAGGACGATAGATGTTTGATAGGAGAGAAGGAGAAAAGATAAAGATGATAGACGTTTGATAGGAAAGAAAAAGCAAACCACATCAGAGCCCCCACAAACCACCCAAGAAGGAAATTGAAGTAAGTAGGAATCTGAGAATAATATTTTTCAAGTAGTGCGGTCTGTCCAAGGGTTGAGCGAAAACTTGATAGATACGTGGAAAGCCGAGAATATTTTTGTTCAACTAGTCTACTGTGTAGATCTATTTGTCCATGTCCAATGAAAACAGTAACATAAAGGAGGGTGGAAAGCTGAGAATATGTTTTTCTTTTAATTACTGTCTTTTATATATTATTATATGTCCATGCTCAAAGGAAAATAATGACTTAATTACAGGAGGTGGAAAGCTGAGAATGTTTTTTTGTTTCAAGTACTGTCTTCTATCATGTATATTATGATGTCCATGCTCTCGGAAAGGAATAACTTACAGGAGGTAGAAAGCTGAGAATTTCTGTTGAGAGTAGGCTACTGCCTTCTCTGTTCTTGTCCAAGGGGAAAAATACCATTAACGAACGTGAATGGAAAACAATTTTTGAAGCACTGTCGTTTGCCCAAGTGCAAGGAAATAAAACTATGAAGTGAGAATTGCTGAGAAAATAGGCTACCTCTCGGATTTTACCTCTATGCAAATTCATACGTCAAATTTGTATGTGGAGTTTGTACATTTTGTAAGTTTGAAATAATAAAAGACATTTAAACTTGAAGAAAATGGCATCATTTGAAATAAATCTGTCTATAAATCTGTCCCCAGTGTCGATTTCAGGCAGATATCTCCATTCTTGAATTGCGAGAAGTAACTCATTTTGTCTGCACGCCTCACGGAAAGCTGAGAGTTGAATATCTCGAGCTCTAGATTCATTTGACTATTAGTGTCCTTCAAACACGTACCCCATGCGGGTACAGAGGGAGAGAAGAGAGATTGATTGGAAGAGATGTTCAGTATGAAGGACAAATAGGATTCGATTCCTCTCATTCACCCAATACCCCCCAATATAGAGAAGAGGAATATCATGCAGAATTACATTTATAATGCGGTCAAAAATGCTTGGCGCAACTTGTCTTCAAATATCTTTATAACGGGTGAATCAATGTCACCCATACTTAACACAGCAGTATGAATCAATTTGTCTTAATTAACTAAATCATATTTTTTTACAACAGTTTCGGATAAATTAAGTAACTTTCCTTCATAAATTTACATAAAATACTACAAAGTCATGTCTTTCACGCAGAAAATGGAATTGTTCACAGCACTTCCCGCCTCTCACACACATTTTTGCGAAGCATATGACTTACGTCACAGCTTGCCAATGACACTTTTTTACGGCAAAACTTCTTACAAAAAATTAATTTCATTGGGAACACTTTTTTGTACATACTAAAAGTTCCCAAAACATGGGTTCAATAGACATAATCTCGCGATAAGACAAGAGATGACAGACTTGCTTTTAACAGCGATATAGTCCCACCTGTAAATCTGTAGAAACCATCTACTGGGATTTTTTCATTAGTACTTATTAAGGAATTTTCCAGAATCGAACTGAAATGTGTTTACAAAAATATTGATCTACCTTTAAGACAAATTAATACAAGTCGCTTTGCAAAAGCTGGAGAGTTTATGTTCTATAGTTGAGAAGATATCTGACAATAAGTTGTGTTATGAATTTTTGACCGCACTATAAGTAATTTTCTGCTCACTGCACATGTGGTTTTTGTCTCCTGTAAACTCTCTGACTGTCTAACACTGGACACAGGATCACGAGCAGTGCAGTCATTTCACTTTCTACAACAGTGGACTTAAACAAGATGTTCCAACGTCTTCAAAATATCAAGATGTTCCCACAGCAGAGAGCAGTTTAGTAATACCAAGCGCAGAGGAATTGGAGCATTCACATTGGTAAATGTATTCATACTTATTCTGTCATGAAATAATTTGATTTGGAAGTTTTGAAGTATTCAAATGCCCCACCCCCTCCCCCTCATTTTGAATCGTTATTTCCCCTCGTGGTAAGCTATAATACATGTATTATTATAATAACGAACTGTCCACTTTGTGACCAGCGTAGCACCCACCTACCTGCCTCCCCAGACATCGGAAACACTCTATACAGCGACAAAGCACAGCTGATTAAAACCTGTCAATTCTTTGCCATATCGACAGACCGAAGGGCTAGAACCCAAATGGCCGCTGGATCGGAAAAAGTAAAAGTAAAGTATAACAACGAACTGTGCAGTATCGCTAGCCTTTGATCAAAATTGTATTCCGCCGTATGTGTGTGTTTATATTTAGGAAGAATGAACGTACAAAAATTTCAGGATGGACAAAATACCAAATTTTAAGAATCTGGCCAAATTGCTACCTTAGAATCACAAAGTTCTATCTGACATTTTTGGCCGTTTTGAGTAACTAAGACCATGAGGTCAGGAACCAAATGTTCTATCTGCTGTTCTGTCAAAATCGTACCATCATTCGGAGTCGTTACCAAGATATTCAAAGACGTGCTTTCGGAAAAGCTTGACACGTTGTGAAACTCAAAAGTTTTGACGTCAAATTTCTCAAAACTAGGTACTGAGTTACTCAAAACTAGGTACTGAGTTACTCAAAACTAGGTACTGAGTTACTCAAAACTAGGTACTGAGTTACTCAAAACTAGGTACTGCGTTACTCAAAACTAGGTACTGTGTCACTCACTCAAAACTAGGTACTGCGGTACTCAAAACTAGGTACTGCGGTACTCAAAACTAGGTACTGCGGTACTCAAAACTAGGTACTGTGAAGATAGAACTTTGTAATTCTGCGGAAGCAAAGAGGAAATGAACAAATGCACATCTAGATACATTTCCGACACGCAGGGGGCAGCTACACAAGTCGATATCTTTCCCTGAAAGGAAAACAAACAAACCTCGTGGCGCGCGCGCACGCACAAATACACACACACGCACACACACACACACACACACACACACACACGCACACACACACA
>NW_004798333.1:84561-86290 GCF_000002075.1 Aplysia californica
AACTATTGATGTTGGAACAAAAGAAGAACTATTGATGTTGGAACAAAAGAAGAACTATTGATGTTGGAACAAAAGAAGAACTATTGATGTTGGAACAAATGATCAAGGTCAGCTTTAAAGCGAGGGCGGAAAAAATCAATCTTATTTTCAAGAGTTTTACTTCGTCATTCATACAATTTGGAACTTTTAGGGGGCTGCCTCGATCTATCTCGTGACGCCAACCAAGGCTGTTGGGGATACTGTATCCAAGCTGCAGATAGCCGGAGATACCCGATAAAGAAAGGACCTTCCCCACTAGGGAATCGAACTGATGCTTTCTGCGTCGGACACCGAAGAGCCTTACCACTACACATCACTTGAAGAGCCTTACCACTACACATCACTTGAAGAGCCTTACCACTACACATCACTTGTTGACGACAATTTTCTTTTCTTTTTTGGGTTGTTTTTTTTGTTAAGTGTATTACGCTGCTCGCCATTTTGGCGCACTTTGATCAAATCCTCATATAAAAAAAGAAATCCAACAGCGTTTGATTTTTTAGAGGATTTGATCAAATTGAGGCAACATGGAAACTCCTCGTGGATTTTGGGATCAGTAAGGCTGTAAGGTTTTACTATGTCGTCAGTGAACCAATATCGATTGTGTAAAAACAAGTTAATCTTACTTTGATGACTGCTTCCTTCGTTTCTGGCTGTATTAAAAAAAAAAAATCCTTGTATGAGTTTGTTTTGGGTTGATAAAGTCACTTCAGAACCCCCAATGTAGAGCATAAATTCTTTTTCAAATAAACTAAACAAAAGCAAAATCAAAAGAAATCAGGCAGACTGAGGAAAATTGAAAACAGAAAGCTACACACTCCAGAGACAATGTTTATTCATCAATCTGAGAAGGCGCTTACACACTTCGCGTGGCTTTGGTGAAATAAACAACTGTTTAACAATCAGCAAAGATTTTGAGTCTGGTGTCCAACGAGATAGATAATGAAAGTGTGCTGACAAAATGAGTTACCTCTCGGATTTCAGCCTTATGAAAATTGATGCATCAAATTTATTGGCGGAATTTGTACAATTTGTAAGTATGGAATAAGATCTTGTCAGTATGTTATTGTTCTAGCGTCTATAAATGGCTGCTTGCAGTGTATACATGTACTTCCCAGAAAGTTGAGTTTGTTTCAGAATGCTCCTAGGTCTGCTGGGGTAATAGTATAGATTGTGAAGCGCATAGAGCTTGCTGTTGAGCGGGGATTTACGCTACACAAATGCTCTACTATCTATTATCGATTATTATTAATAATAAAAGTCATGGCAGACCAGAAGAAAATGGCATCAATTGAATATCTGTAAATCTGACCCCAGTGTCGATTTTCGGCAGATATCTCCATAAATTTTGGATTGCGAGAAGTAACTCGTTTTGTCAGCACGCCTCACAGTTTGTTTAAAGAGATTATACGGGAGGAAAGTAGAGCGGTGATGAGAGCTAGAGGGGTGAGAGAGAGAAGATATTGCCACAGAACATGCGGAGTGTGCAAGTGGAGAAATACATGGATCAAATACATGGAAACGTTGTAGGGCAACTTTGGATGCTGTATACATCGAAACGTTGGAGAGCAACTTTGGATGCTGTATACATCGAAACGTTGGAGAGCAACTTTGGATGCTGTATACATCGAAACGTTGGAGAGCAACTTTGGATGCTGTTAGTCGTAACAGTTATGAGAATACAGTCGGG
>NW_004798333.1:86492-90144 GCF_000002075.1 Aplysia californica
GCTAGCCATGTGAGGGCGTAAAGTGACCATCGCGGCACAAACCGATCGCCCGACTCGCGGCCTCAAAACGATTCAACACTGTTGCTTTCAAGGCCGCGAGTCGGGCGGCTATATTGCACGAGGTGCCCATTGAGGGGGGGAATCGGGTCTGATCAGGTCGGTCTGCTAGCCAGATTGAGGGCGCAAAGCGGCTATCGTGGCATAAGCCGATAGCGCCCGACTCGTCGCCTCAAAAAGAAACGCGTTTAATTTTCAGGTGACGAGTTTGGCGATCTCCCCCGACCCGACCAGACCCGACCCGATCCCATCCCCAATGTGCACCCGGTATGAGAGACCCGCTCCGCCAACAGGCACTGGGTGTGAGACACAGCTAGCCGGAGACGTTATTTGGTCGATTTTAAGCACAAGGGGGCTATGCCGACAAATGCTGTTGGGAGAAAATCGAAGATAAAGTATGTTTGCCACACTCTTGTGACTTGCTATTTCCGGGGTGCCTTGATAGTCGAAGCAGACTTTGTGCTGTTGAAGCTAGAGAGGTGAGCAGAGTAAGTCTGATTTCCTGTAAGAACTTCTCTGTTGACATCCAACCCTTGACGCTCATATGACCTTATGCAGTTGCGAGCGCCGTAAAACCTCTACGAAAACTAAACTAAAGAAGATAACGTTTCTGGACCCTTGTTCAGTTTCTTTAAAAGACAAGGAGTGTCTTCTCTATAACCAAACAAAAATACACACCAATGAAACCAAATTTCTCCTATACGTAGGGCAATGCCTACTTTTGGTGTAGGTCAAGATTTCTGGAAACCCCCAAAATCTGGTTTAGCCCGCTTGTCCTTAAAAAAAGCGACCAATTATTCCATCTGGGTTTTTTCTTCCTTCTCCACTTTCCAGTTTGACGAGAGTTGTCCAGAAAGTAAGCTGATCGTGACCATCGAATAAACAATGTTATAATCTTGATTTGAAAAGAGATTTGGATTTGTAAAGAACTATAATTAATTATAGAGAGCAGCCTTAGAAACAACCAGGCTGAGAAGCGCCAACGACGAAAGGAAAACAGCGGAAATACAGAGCTTCGATCTACGACACTGACATGCAAGCTCTGAGACAGAATCTGCGCTTCAAACATAGAAAGAATTAGCCATGAAAGAAGCTGCATGAAGACAACCTTGAGACAACCTTAAGCTGAATTGACCGTCTGCATAAACGAAAAGAGCTATACTACACTCTTTATTTGAATATGACACAGATCTACAGAGTTGTTTTTTTCCGTAACATTATTTGTTGTTGATGATGCTGTTGTTGTTGCTGCTGCTGTCACTGTTTAGGAATGGCGATCTGTACCTTACTTTTCGGATAACTCTCGTCCTCTGAGAAAACGTTTTGCTGATACCTTGTCTACCGTTCTACTGACGTCAGCCGGGCATTGGTCATCATGAGGTATTAGACAGAAGAAAGCAGAATCAGAATCTAGTCTGTATGTACACACAAAGGCAGGAAGGTTGATCATTAAGAATAAGTGGACGTGATATCATGACCACACTTGTTGACACACACATGCACACACACATACACACAAACATACCGACATGCATACATATACACAAACAAACATAAACACACATACACCAGGACCACCAGCACCACCACTACATTTACCACCACATATTGACCCACATACAAACATAAATACTCAAACATTATGTATAAACGCAAATTATACACACATACAAATATTATATTTATAAATACGCACACTACGCATACACATAGACACACACATACACACCCTCGAACACATACTCACTAACACGCACACACACACACACACACACGCACACACACACACACACACACACGCACACACGCACATGCTCACGCAAGTACGTAACTACGTCCTCGTTCTTCTACACTTTTAAAAAGTCCAACATAATATACCGACACACATGACACACACACATAAATAGGCAGACAAAAAGAAACCGTTAACGCACACTAAGTCTTGTTAGCAACATATATTTCCATCGCACCCAATGCCCGGAGAACAACTCTTTTTCCTACATGATAGATTTCGTGAAATTGTTCAGATGTATAATCATACGTGCAACACCCCCTGTTCAACTCTGTGAGGTTATCAACGAGGTGGGACCTCCACATTGAACACTCACTTCAGACAAGGCAGAATCACATGGGTAGAGATGTTTCAATTCCGTTTCAGTAAGAATTTTACAGCACTTGTAAGTGTTTTTACGTCCCCATCAACACGATTTGGACCATGTAGGAGATCGGTTTCCAACCCTGCCCGTCAAGGCCAACCTTAGCTGAAAGGGATACACCATCCCAGCAGAAAGGGATACACCATCCCAGCAGAAAGGGATACACCATCCCAGCAGAAAGACCGCCATACTGGATACAAATGTTCTCCCTTCTCAGGATTGGAACTCGGGTCTCCTGCATGAGACAGCAGATCTCCTAACTGCTGCTACACTATTACAGTATAGATGTTTGTTAGCACGCTGTGATCGTCGTAGCGCTAAACGACGAAGGGGGAAGGGGGGAGATGGCGGATGAAGAGTAGAGAGGGAGAGAGAGAGGGGAAGAGGAAGGGGAGAGAGAGAGAGGGGAAGAGGAAGGGGAGAGAAGGGGGAAGAGAGAGAGGGGGGAAGAGAGAGAGGGGGTGAGGGAAATATACTTTACTCTTACCCACAGATCTGTTTGTGGCACTTACATGACCCAAATTGAATCGGTAGTGCCGTAAAACACCTACTCAATCAATCAATCAATCAACTGATCCGTGCCTCATTTCACAAACTTTTATGGCCGGGTTACACGAAACGATAAATTGTGTCAGATTCGTCGTATGCGAGAACTGTCCGTTTTATCGAGCTGTGTAGTCTGTTTAGACGTTCCAATCTATCGTCCAGTTTTCTTTCGATCAGGGAGATTCCTAGTCATTGACTTGACTGCAGATGTGCAACACACAGGGTGAC
Organism: Aplysia californica; assembly: GCF_000002075.1. NCBI lineage: Eukaryota > Metazoa > Mollusca > Gastropoda > Aplysiida > Aplysiidae > Aplysia > Aplysia californica. The sequence continues at coordinate 89,480 of NW_004798333.1, forward strand.
CTTGATACACAACTTCACCATTAACGATCAACTAAATGATAAAATAGCTAAAATTTACATAATAAAGCATTAAATCAGGTTCCCCGAGAGCAGCTTTGCTTATTTTGAGACGCTGATTCCGAATATGAAATCAGTCGTCACCTGTGGTAATTATTATTTTTAAAATTTTGAGCCTTAAGTTTAAAGTGATTCTACGTCACAGCGGGCCTCCCCCAAATCTGACCGTGATCGCACGGAAAATAGCAAGCAGCGCTTGATTTCTCGACAGTCTCCATGCCACCGTCCAATCGTCCAAACTTTGTACAATTTTGTGGTTACACCTGACGATTTGTCTCCTGATCGATAGATCGTTTAGATTTTTGGAACAATTTATCGTTGCGTGTAACCGGGGCTTTAGACTCTTTCGTTCTCGCATTCACTCGCCATCAGCTTTTTCCTTCCATCAAACGAACACATCAGCGTGTTGAATCATTCAGGCACGAACACATCAGCGTGTTGAATCACTCAGGCATGAACAAACAATGTTTGGGTCAAGTCAGACATGAACAATCAATGCTTGGGTCAAGTCAGACATGAACAAACAATGTTTGGGTCAAGTCAGACATGAACAATCAATGCTTGGGTCAAGTCAGACATGAACAATCAATGCTTGGGTCAAGTCAGAC
>NW_004798333.1:91108-91528 GCF_000002075.1 Aplysia californica
CGAGTGGTCAGTATATTATGAGTGTGACGTCACTAGTCACGTGGTCGAGTGGTCAGTATATTATGAGTGTGACGTCACTAGTCACGTGGTCGAGTGGTCAGTATATTATGAGTGTGACGTCACTAGTCACGTGGTCGTTGGGTTAGTGTAATATTGTGAGCTTGACGTCATTAATCACATGGTCGTTTGGTCAGCAGGTGAGTTTGATGTCACTTGTCAGATGGTTCTTTGGTCAGTATATTGTGAGCGTGACGTCACTAATCACGTGGTGGAGAGGTCAGTATATGGTGAGTGTGACGTCATCTTCCTGGAGGTCAGGGGTGGAGGACTCGGAATCAGAGATGTCGGTGGCTTCTTGGATGAACACTGTGGGCACTGTGAGCCGATGTCTGGTTGAAGGGGGCAGGAGGAGGGGTGGGT
>NW_004798333.1:92441-93929 GCF_000002075.1 Aplysia californica
TAGCGGATTTCAGAGCTGAGGAAAGGCGAGACAAACAGATAGAAAGAAGAATAAGGAAAAGTTCAGAAGTGTAAGACCCAAAAATGGCACCCTCCAACCAACCCTGATCATGTTCACACACCTATGGGGTAGTTGTTCACACTTTAGTTTATAGTTTTAGTAAGTGTTTCACGGCACTTGCAACACAATAAGGTCATCCTATACGTGCCGAAGAAAAGATTATGTGTTACAAGAGAGAAACGTACACAAAGAAGGAGAGGTAAGGACGATAGATGTCTGACAGGACAGAAGGAGCAAACCACACAAGAGCACCCGCTAACCACCCACTGCTCACAGCTCGAAAGGACTGATGCTATAATCTGTCGCCAGTTTCCAAAAGTTCTTGTCCGACACCTGCTGCACCCGTCTGTGTCGATAAAAATAGACTTGATTACTTGTTAAAATTCATTATATTATAATACTTTTTTAGTCTGAACTCCGTCTAAAACGTTATCTCAAATTAGACATCGTTCTAATTACAGCTGTTGTTTTTTTAATTCTATTTTTTTTTGTTTGGCAAAAAATAAATATAAAAAATAAAACCAAAAAAAAACCCCCAAAATTTTTTTAACCCCCCAAACCCCAACCTAACCCTGACATTTCATTGAGTTTGAGATGTAGAGGTCACCGTAGAGGTCACCATTGTAGTTGGTTTTCAAAAGCGTTTAAAATAAATTGTTCAATTAACGTTTGTCCGATTTTTCCTTCAATTTCCCTTTTCCAGACACCACACCATTTCTTTGGCCTAAGATATAGGGAGAGTGATTTGTTAACCCTACCCGTACGCCCTGAGGTCATTTCCTACCCTCGGGGTTGTATTTTTCACATTTTAGAATACTTCTAGCCCGAAGATCTCTTTGAAACTTTCAGTATTTTTCAAAAAAATCCTTTTGACAGACTGCTATACAAAGCGTACGGATCGGACTAACGAGTAAATTTCCTCTTTGGTAAGTGGTGGCACAAAGTTCCCCACGTCGTATGGATACGATAGTAAAACATGACGTACGGATAGGGTTAAGTGGTGGCACAAAGTTTCCCACGTCGTATGGATACGATAGTAAAACACGACGTACGGATAAGGTTAAGATTCCTATTCTTAGTTCTGCAAAGCTACACCTACCATTAGTTAGTCTTTGAGATGTGCAGAACAGCTGGTTATATTCTATGTAATGAAGTCTGATTTTTTAAATCAACAATACCACATTCTCTCCGACAATAAAAAAGAAAATCTTTCTCCTTAAAAATATACATGTAACTTTCACAATTAAACAACAAAAATATTCCTTTGCCTCCTCCTCTGGGTTCCTGACTCTTTCTGCAGCCTTTCTACTGCTACTCCCTGGTTTCTTCTTACTGCTGTCTTTCTGCCACACCCCTGATCTTCTGGTAGGAAAGATTTACACCTAGCCTTCTCGGACAAGGGCGAAAAATCTCGGAGGGCCCGCGTGC
>NW_004798333.1:94445-95148 GCF_000002075.1 Aplysia californica
ACATAGGGGGGAACTGTTGCTTTTTCTTTCCTCATCCTTACTATCGTCGTTTTCCTCTACTTCTCTTGTATGTTTGTCACTCTCTTGTAAACTGCTATAAACGGGGTGCCTTGATAGTCGAAGCAGACTTTGTGCTGTTGAGGCTAGAGAGATGAGCAGAGTAAGTCTGGTTCCCCGTTTGGACTTCCTCCCCTTGACGCTCATATGACCTTATGCAGTTGCGAGCGCCGTAACACCTTACTAATACTATCTTATCTTATCTTATCTTATCTCATTTTATCTTATCTTATCTACAGCGATCAGGTCATCTGTCTCTCAGGAAGTAAAAGCTATGATGAGTGTAGACATGCGCACAAAGCCATGAAGCTAAAAACGTGAGACACCGAGAAACAGTAGCACTTACCCACAGCGGCAGGAGGAAGGACATTTCTCCAGCAACGCCACTCAAAGGGCAACGCGTGCACAGAGTTTCCATGCGGAGGGCAGAAATGTTTTCAAAAAAGCCGTAAAAAAAGGCAAACCAGAGCCGCCGTGAAGAATAAATATTAATATATATAGAGAGAAAATATGTGTCACCTCGTCGGAGTAGAATCAGGCGCTCGTCAATTTGTGGGCATATTGGGGTTATTGGCATAATCTTAAAGCCTGTTCATTTGCCTTCCTTTTGGTGGACAGAAAGCCCATCTATGTACAATGGAAGTGA
>NW_004798333.1:98454-101729 GCF_000002075.1 Aplysia californica
GTTTGGGTTAGGGTTAGGGTTAGGGTCAGGGTTAGAGGTCTCTTCTTCATTGTGTTTGTAGGGTTAGGGTTTGGGTTAGGGTTAGGGTTAGGGTTAGGGTTAGGGTTAGGGTTAGGGTTAGGGTTAGAGGTCTCTTCTTCATTGTGTTTTTTAGGGTGGTCACTCGTTACAGAAGTCCTTCCCAACAAAAGCAACACTAACGATCGACCCATACAAAAAGGTTATTATGTTACAGTGATTACAGTGACGAGTGAAAGAAGTGGTGACCACAATAAATGACCCATACAAAAAGGTTGTTATGTTACAGTGATTACAGTGACGAGTGAACAAAGTGGTGACCACAATAAATGACGTCATGCTGTACAAGAAGAGAGCAAGCTGTCTGTGACAATGTGCAAAAGGCAACCGCTGAGTGAGATGTGCATGCTGCGAAGTGTGGAGACGAACATCATGGCTGCGTGTAGACGCGACACAAAACACGAGCGTGTGTCACACATCACAGGACGACAGTGTGTTTCACAACATAACACATCACGACACACCATGACAATGTGTAGACACGACACATTATAACAGTGTGTAGACACAAAACATCACGACACACCATGACAATGTGAAGACACGGCACATTATAACAGTGTGTAGACACATTACAACACATGACAACACACCATAACAATGTGAAGACACGACACATTATAACAGTGTGTAGACACATTACAACACATGACAACACACCATGATAACACAACGTGATAGAGAGGAGAAACAACACATTACGACACATCATGACAATGTGTAGACATCACACATCACAGCTCATCACGATACATTACAACATATCACAACAATGTGTAGACACATTACATCACGTCACATTGCGACACATCATGACAGTGTGTTAGACACAACACATCACAACAGTGTCAGACACAACACATCACAACACATTACGACACATCCTAACAATGTGTAGACACAACACATCACAACAGCGTGTAGACAAAAGCACACCACAACACACCCGGGCAGAGAGGAGACACTCTCTATCACAATCACAACACACCCGGACAGAGAGGAGAGACTCTCTATCACAATCACAACACACTCGGACAGAGAGGAGACGCTCTCTATCACAATCACAACACACTCGGAGAGAGAGGAGAGACTCTCTATCACAATCACAACACACCCGGACGGAGAGGAGACGCTCTCTATCCCAATCACAACACACCCGGACGGAGAGGAGACGCTCTCTATCACAATCACAACACACCCGGACAGAGAGGAGACGCTCTCTATCACAATCACAACACACCCGGACAGAGAGGAGACGCTCTCTATCACAATCACAACACACCACGCACGGAGTGAGAACAAAAACCAACCACAACGTTTACAGGCTACGTTCAGGTTCTATTACGACAGAGATCTGAGGACACGCCACAAAGTTAAATGATAAATTGTGAGTGACAATATTATACAACGAGTTTAATGTACAAATTAAGTCATTAGTAACAAAAGAGGATGAAAAACCAACGGACACACTCTCAGAAAGCTGTAGAACATACAGACAAAAAGATGACTTTGATTCGACGGAAAATAAAGTCACATACAAAATATTGTTAACAGTTGATGCAATCACAAACCAAAGAGACAGTTATATATTGTCACAATATCCAAATTTGAGACCTCATTGTCAACGTGAGCAAAAATTAGTAACGTAAACAATTACTTGTAGAGTGAAGAAAAAAAAACAACGAGCAAATGTGTGTGAGAGTATGATGAATTTTAAAATAAAAAGCCATTAGTATACATTTACAAGTGGTAGGAAATATACAAAAATTAATTTTTTACAAAAAGAAGAAAATTTGAGTGCGAAAAATGAGAGAGGCAGACAACCGTTAAAGAATTCTTTTAATATCACGTTTAAGGGGACGTAATCCCTGTTGGATACTCCAGATCCTGTGTCCAAAGTTCTCCTGTCTGGCGCCAAGACGAACCAGCGGCATGGCATCAGTCACTTTCGAAACGGATCACCCCAGGGCATTCTCATAATGACAGTATCATCATCATTATCATTATTGTTATCATTAATTATTATTATTATTATCAAAAAAGTTCCAGTAATAAATAATATTTGTGCAGTTAATGACACAGTCAGGTGTGATGGAGCACATGGTATAGGAGGGAAGGGATGAGATGGGCAGGAGAGGGGAGGGAAGGGATGAGATGGGCAGGAGAGGGGAGGGAAGGGATGAGATGGGCTGGAAAGGGGAGGGAAGGGATGAGATGGGAAGGAGAGGGAAGGAGAGGGATGGGAAGGAGAGCAGAGGGAAGAGAAATGAGGGGAAACGAAAGGGAAGGGAAGGAGAGGGAAGGGAAGGGAAGCGAAGGGAGACGACAGGGAAAATGAGAGGGAAGGGAAGGAGAGGGAAGGGAAGGAGAGGGAAGGGAAGGAGAGGGAAAGGAATGTTGAAGACAAGAGGGGAAGATGGGAGAATACATCTACCAGCAAGGGGAGACGGGTTGGGGGGGAGGGGGGGGATGCAGGTACACAGAGAATTTGTCAATGCGCGCGTATGTGTGTTTGCATTTGTATTGCAGGGGTATTGGATAATAGAGAGAGAAAGAGAGAGAGAGAGAGAGACAGACAGAGAGAGACAGAGAGAGACAGAGAGAGAGAGACAGAGAGGGGGGTGCGGAGGGTCGTGAAGGGTGGAATGGGATTCACAACACGTTTTTCATTTTAATTGTTTAGACAAAACAACAAAAAAAAAGAAAAAAAAGAAAATACCCCCCCCTCCCCCCGCTGTAAACAAGAAGAAACTGTCCAGAAGTTGAACAACACTGAGCTTGTTATCTTGGTTCTTCTTGCTTCTCAGAGTACCCTTCCTCTGTGACTTCGGAACATTCATTTTGTCGCTCTTGATAACACCGAAGGTACGTTGTTACTGTGTGTCTGCAGTTTCCTTGGGGGTTTTCGGCTGTTTCTAAAATATCAGTCAAGCCTATCACTATATCTATTCACTTACGTTCTGTAAAATAACATACATTTACGTACACGCGAGCATTCACATACATACACACACACACACACACACACACGCACACATACATTCACACAAATACACACACACACACATGCTTTTACACACACACATACACACACATACATACAAGCATACACACACATACATTTACACACGCACACACACACACACACACACACACACACATACATACAAGCATACACACACATACATTTACACACG
>NW_004798333.1:101829-102793 GCF_000002075.1 Aplysia californica
GGGTGGGGGGTAGGGGTGATTTAGAACTGCACACTAGTTGCTTCCATATAAGAACACTAACAATGAAACTATAGGCCTTACCCTACCAAAATGTCCGATCGATTCTTGGAAACCTTCCTATGACATGCCCAAATATGGCCTTTTTGTGGTCTGCTGGTTTCCAGGGAAAGGGGGTACTAGAAGTGGTGGGCACTAGTCGATACTGGCCAATATCGAGTACTGTATCGACTAAGAGAGCTCGGTATCGATAAGCACTCAGTACTTTGTAAGGTTCGGACGAAGGCACGTAATTCAAGAACATTTGCCCAGGATTTACCAAGGGGAGTAGAAGACCCGGGTACCCGACACCAATACCCGGATAGCCGGTTTTGAGCTGTTTACCCGGGTACCCGGGTATCTACCCCTGTAGATGTAGACAATGATAGTACATAACATAGTTTTGTACTATCATTGATGTAGATGCCCATCCCTAACCAGAGCCCACGTGGCCATGTTTAAGTGACGCACATTTTCGCACCGTCGGCCTCCGTACATTTCCAAAGTGGGGCATTCAATCACATCTCGCTACCCGAGAATCACAAGATTCTTTCTGCTCACTACCTAGGTTTTTAGTAAAACTTTCACGGCGCTCGCAACTGCATTAGGTCATAGTATGAGCGCATACCTAGGTTTGAACAATCTGACATCAAAATTGATGAGTTTCCCAAAATGTAAAGCTTCTTAAAAAAACAGCAATTCTTTGAATATCTTGAAAACGGCCTCGAATTATCTTACGATTTTGGTGGGGCAGAGAGAACATTTTGTGTCTGACTTCCCGGTCTGAGCAACTCAAAACGGCTAAAAACGTCAGATAGAACTTTGTTATTCTAAAATTGCGACCTGTCAGTTCAGATAAGATAAGATAAGATAAGATAAGATAAGATAAGATAAGATAAGATAAGAGATAAGATAAGATAAGATAAGA
>NW_004798333.1:103109-105193 GCF_000002075.1 Aplysia californica
GCAACCCCCTCTCACCTTCACCACCGCCCCCCAAAAAACAGAAGCAACAGCAACAACAACAATGACAACGACGACATTAATAACATTAACTGAAACAGAGTCGATGACCATAATAACAACAACAACAACAACAACAACAACAACAAGAGAAATAACAGCTGCAGCAAAAAGGATAATCTGTCCAGCAATAACAACACCCTTCCACCAACAGAACACACCACCAGAAACAAACAAAGGAGTTACAACTGAAACACCCACACGTTGTGAAGACAACCAGCTATTGTCCCCTCACCTCTGAACTCTGAACTCACTAGTTTGTGTTCTGGTCGTCTATTGCTCCCTGACCCCTGCCCCCTGAACTCACCAGTCCGTGTGTTGGTCATTTATTGCCCCCTGACCCCTGACCCCTGAACTCACCAGTCTGTGTGTTGGTCATCTATTGCCCCCTGACCCCTGACCCCTGAACTCACCAGTCCGTGTGTTGATCATCTATTGCCCCCTGCCACCTGACCCCTGACCCCTAAACTCATCAGCCTGTGTGTTGGTCATCTATTGCCCCCTGACTCATGACCCCTGCCCCCTGCCCCTTGCCCCCTGACCCCTGAACTCACCAGTCCGTGTGTTGGTCATCGATAACCAGCAGCGTCTTGCAGCGATCTTTGTTATAGGAGGGTTTGCCGGAGGAGGACGAGGAGGAGGAGAAGAGGCGTTGTCCCAGATTGGCCGAGGACGCCGATTTGGACGGGGAGTTTGGCGCGCTGGGACTTGGGCCTTTCCGAAAGTTGAGTCCGCCCACATTGGGCGAGTCGTCATTGTCGCTTGCCTCCCCCTGGAGATCTCCCGAGGAGAAGCGGCGGCGCAGGTAGTTCATGCCGGAGCCGAAACTGTCCTTGAAGTTGGAGAAAGACATTCTGGATTTGACCACAGGGACCACGCCAGACGTACACTTGGCGGTGAAGGAGTAGATGAGGTTTTGGAGGTATGGGAGGATGGTGGATGATGGTGAGCTGTTACCGTTGTTGTCGCTGGCGGAGGTAATGATGGCGGTTGATGTAGTAGCTGTGGTTGAGGGAGGATGATGGCTACGCGGTGAAAAGTGAAGTTTTGGATTGTTTCGCTTTCATTCCACAGTGTTATGTCTGCTGCTAGATTATTATTTGATGTAGAGTGTAGAGATGATAAAAACCGTTTTAGTGATTGTTCAAACGACTTTGTTTTTCAAAACCCTGAATGACATGAATGGATGTGTAGCTATGTTTGGAATGGCTTCCACACTTCATTAGATAAAATAACAATGCATGAAATCTTACTTGCGTTTGTGAATACGTCGTTTTCTTACACGATTCGGTCACAGGACAGACAAAACTTCCCACATTCTAGATAATCCAAAAAACAGCACCGAACAATTGGTGAACCATTCCTTGAAACCAAATCGTATGTAATTTCTCAGTGCAGCCTTCCGCGACACACACAGCTCCAGATAGACATGTTGCCCTCTCAGTTCCACTCTCAGGACCGGGGCGCCAGGCAACTCGACGTTTGAGAAACCTACATGGTTCCCTCACCCACAACTCACGCGCACACAGTGGGACCGCCGCCGGAGCACTTAACGGGAGGCAATCGCTGGGGCTTGTGCCGATACTTTTCTTCCCCTCGCGTCCTCTTCCTTTACCCGATGACGCATTCCTCTCACTCTCACGAGATATTGTCGCCCGCGATCTGAGAGTCCTTGCTCACTCAACCTTGTTGCTTTGTACTCATAGTTGGAGGAATTCACACCTCCTTTTCTGAAAATAAAGTTCCCCGTTACTTAGCACAAAAATTGTAATTTCCTTCCTGTGAATAACTGTAGCTTTTTGGGTGGCCCTCCCACTTCTTTTCTCGTAGCCTACTCTCCAACTTTTTCTGATGCACAATTTGGCCTCAGTTTGTGTAGAATCTCCTTTCCTTACATCCAGTTGTCGTAGATTTGTGGGTGAGTCGTGAGACTTCTGAGAGCCAGTCCCGAGTGTGGCTCTCCTATAGCTGTGCCACTTGCTCCCTGTTCAGGAGTATGTGTGTGGGTGTGTGGGGGAGGGGGGTGG
>NW_004798333.1:109734-110979 GCF_000002075.1 Aplysia californica
AGAGAGAGAGAGAGAGAGAAAGAGAAAGAGAGAGAGAGAGATATTGAGAGAAAGAGAGAGATAACTTCATCTTTAAGCAAAAGACCATATTGTACATCTTGTCTCAGTGACGGTCTAATTTCTTCCCGCTTCTCTGTGGAGCCCCTGACTCTTGACGATTAATGATCTCATACAATAAAGATAATACAAAATAACATTTATGCTGCACATTTCCGTTATCTAAAAGACCCAAACAGAAGCTCAAAGCACATTACATAAAATACTAAGTGAAGTGTGCTGACAAAATGAGTTACTTCTCAGATTTTCAACCGACGGAAATAGAAACATCAAATGTATAGGTTGAAGTTTGACAATTGATCAGTATGAAATGATAAAAGACATGTTAAACTTGAAGAGAATGGCATTGGTTTAGAGTCTACAAATATGACCCTTGTGTTGATTTTTGGCTGATGTCTCCATTCATGCATTGCGAGAAGTAACTCATTATGTTCGCACCCTTCACAATCACATTTACAAAATCAATGGACTCGTGTGTACGTAGAGCATATTGTGATGTAATATGTATATGTGAGACAGTGTGGTCAAGTTAGGCGCTCGTCAAAAAAATCAAAATAAATAAACAGGCTTTTTTCCTCAGGTTCTTGTGAATTTTTATTGAGTTTTTGCTCCTCAGCTCAACACATTTCATGCCACTAAAGAACGCATTTTGAGTGGATTGTACTGAAAAACTGATTAAAGGCACAAAAAATGTAATTTTTTAGTTTCTACGGACACTCAAGTTAAGAAATAACTCATCTTTAGCTTCCATTTTTTTCACTAATTTCACCCCTGAAACCAAGTTATCCCAACCTCCTTCATTTGCAAATATCTCGACTTGTATTCAAGATAAATGGATATTTTTTTCATCCAAAGCAAGACAAGTGAATAAGCTTTAAGATGATACCAACAACTCTACATGCCCAAAAATTGACGAGAGCCTGATTCCACCATATTGTGACAGATATGTATAAACTATTTCTATCTGAACATTCATCACACAGTGCTGAGGCGAGATCACCACAATTTGTCCCATAGCACCAGCAATAATGCAATATATAGTTTCTATTCGATATTTATCCACATGTGTGTTTAACATGCCTGTACAGCCGAATCGAACACAACAAAGAATCCAACATCGTTTTTATAGACCAGGAGAAGGCTTTTGACAGAGTAAACCATGCAAAAATCTGGAAGACACTCGAAAAG
>NW_004798333.1:113644-114922 GCF_000002075.1 Aplysia californica
AAACAGAGAGAAAGTATGTGAGAGAGAGAGATAGAGAGAGATAGAGAGAGAAAGAGAGCGAAAGAGAGAGAGAGGGAGAAAGAGAGGGAGAGAGAAAGAGAGAGAGAAAGAGAGAGAGAGAGAGAGAGAGAGAGAGAGAGAGAGAGAGAGAGATGTTGGATGAATCTATACCACGACGTGACAAAATCGTCAAGAACGGAAGCCGGAACAAGAATCATCGTAAATACAAATTATGTATTGTTGTTGTAGTTGTTTTTTTACCTGTAAGATTTCCGATTGTTTGAAAGAAAAAACTCGGTGAATTCTTGGCTTCAACCACAAGACGGGGGTTTGCTAATCACATCTCTCGCAGCTCTACAGGAATAACACACAGTCGGAATTTGTGACGGCGATGATAATAAAGATATACATTAATTTGAAATAGATTGATTTGTTAAGTGGATGAAAAAATCACACTACGTTACGTATAATAATAATAATAATAATAATAATAATACTAATAATACTAATAATAATAATTCTATTTCTAGGTGGGTTTATCTATGATAGAGCATTCAGAGGCCGCGTGATTTAGGAAGCTGGTCATTACGTTGTTTTCTTTCGTCTATTGTGTTTGTGGTTGTAGAAGAAAGGTGGGCCCAGTCTTCGATGTGCGGACTGTGTCTTCCCACGGCAGTTCCTCCACTGATTGACGGACAACGTGTGATACCTGACGTGTGCTATTCTGACACTTGTTTGGTTATGTTTTGTTTTTATAGTCATAGTTTTCCTAGGAGTTTCACGGCACTTGCAACACCAAAAGTTCCTATAAGTGCTGAAGAAAAGCTGTGTTACAAGAGAGTAACAAACACAATAAAGGAGGGGAGAAAAGGACGATAGATGTTTGATTTGATAGGAAAGAAGGAGCAAAGCACACCAGAGCACCCGCTAACCACCCATGACACTTGTTCGTCGGTTGGCGCAACTATGGTGGGTTTAGAAACTTCAGACAGTGCGAGTCAAAAAGACAGACCCATAGTTCGCGGGAAGGAGCTTTCAGCTGAGGGTTTCGAGTGAGAAAGTACAAGCGTAATATTTGTGTACAGGTTTGTTCTGTTGATAGACGGTTTTCGCTGTGAGAGGAGGGGGCAGGCTCTTGGAAGTCACGCGAACATCGATCGGTTCTGTCTCTCTTGTTGTCATGGCAACGGGAAGTCGCGGGGAATCTCGAGGAGAACGAGAAAGATTGAGAGAGAGGGGGGAGAGAGAGGGAAGGAAGGAGGGAGAGAGGGAGAGAGA
>NW_004798333.1:116084-116413 GCF_000002075.1 Aplysia californica
ACTACTACTACTACTACTACTACTACTACTACTACTACTACTACTACTACTACCAACATCGACTGCAGTGCATCGGAAGAGTCAAAGACGATATATCTAAGTCTTTAGGCTTGAATAAAGGGTGGTAGTTCACACAATATTTCTGGAAGTTTCTACAACGCAGAGTTATCGCCCATCTCATAATTCATGAAAAGGTTTGAAGCAAAATATCTCAGCATCTCCTAACTCGATTTTAACCGTATTGTTCGCAGGGGCGAAGGCTGACTTGTTTGACAGGGTAATCAAAGTGAAATGGGACCGGATAGGGCCAGGAGATATCACACTCACAC
>NW_004798333.1:116764-117910 GCF_000002075.1 Aplysia californica
TGACAATGTGCTTCTGTTCCAACCTAAGGCCTGCCGAGTTCTTTCTTTTGGATTCCCTCTATCATGGGACAAAGCTCCTCTCTTTGCCTCTCTGTAAAATGGAAGTAGAGCTGAAGCGTAACCTTTTGAAGAGTGGAGAAAGTGAAAGTGTGTTTGGATGACTTCTTGTCCCTCATAGTGCAAACAAATCGTTGGCTCAAAGTGAATTCAAGCGCAAAACTTACAAGGACACTTCTACTTCCAGTTATAAAAGTCCTTTGGGAAATTAATGATTCAAAATTCCAAAACTAGACTACACCTTTGACTTCTTTGAGTTGCTGTGATGAAAGAAAGGAAGTCATACAAAAACTAAGCCTAATTTATTTTTTAAAGAGTCTCGCTCCACGTGCGCTAATGTAGTTGAGTAAACAATCCCGTGATTTGAGCAGTGTGCAGCCGAGGTTACTGGTGAGTTTACCCTCCGCTCCACGTGCCCACGTGCTGTGACGTCCGTTCGGCGGACTGCTCACACCTAAGGGCTGTGCAGCATGAGGAGATGAAATCGAAAGCTGTCGAATGGAAACAACTAAATTGTATTTGTTACCCCACTGTTTGATCGGACGAAAGAGCTCGTCCAACGGTCGACTTGTGGGAATAGTCCTTTAATGTCGGGATTGCTGTACTGTAAATAGCCTACATTGTCAACGTTCTTCCTATGACGTCATTTCCCTCTACTTCTTTTGTATGTTTGTCACACTCTTATGACCCACTATTTCTGGGGTGCCTTGATAGCAGACTTTGTGCTGTTGAAGCTAGAGAGGTGAGCAGAATAAGTCTGATTCCCTGTAAGGACATTTCTGTTGACATCCACCCCTTGGCGCTCATGTGACCTTATGCAGTTGCGAACAGACAGTGAAAATATCAAAATAGATGCAACAGAAATAATTTTTTTTTTTTTTAAAGGCGACAGATGAGAAGAAAAGTAAAGAAATGAGTAGAGTCTGCATGAGCCTGCTAAAAATGAACGGCTCCAAACATGTATGACAACAATTAGGGAAAGACAAAATATGCAGTTTCTAAATGGGAGACAGGAATGGACCTACAAGCATGGAATATCTTTGTGTTGCTGGGAATAGAAGGCTGGCAGTACACAGAGCAAGGATAGTT
>NW_004798333.1:119382-122874 GCF_000002075.1 Aplysia californica
CCCCAAAAGAAAACAAAAGAAAGAGAAAGAAAAAGAAAAACACATATTGCCCTTGTTCACCTGACAGACTGTACCTTAAAGAAGGCCAAAGTACCCTCAACAGCATGACTTTAAAATGTTTTGTTTTTTACCTCTTCATCCAGACCCTCTGTGGAGTCTATTGACACTTGTTAGATTTCTTATTTCAGCAAAGACTGTCATGTTGGCCCTACTAATATGTGAGGCAGCGTGCTGGAATCAGGCTCTCGTCAATATTTGAGCATGTAGAGTTATTGGTATCATCTCAAAACTTGTTCACTTGCATTTATTTAGATGCAAAAAAATATCCATATATCTTGAATACAAGTCGAGATATTTGCAAAAAAAGGAGGTGGGGGTCACATGTTTTCAGAGGTAAAATTAGTGAGAAAATGGCACCAAAGATTAGTTACTTCCTTAGCTTAAGAGTCCGTGGTAACTGAAGATTTACATTTTTTATGCCTTTAATCAACGTTTTTCAGAAAAAGCCACACAGAAATGAGTTCTTTAATGGACATGAAAGGTGTTGAGCCAAAAAACAAAAATTTGATAAAAATTCACAAACCTGCCAAAAAATGCAAGTTTCTTTACTTTGATTAGTTTGACGAGAGCCTGATTCCACCACGCTGCCTCACATATTGCCCTTGTTCAACTGACAGATTGTACCTTAAAGAAGGCCAAAGTACCCTCAACATAATAACTTTAACATGTTTGGGTTTTTTTTTACCTCTTCATCCAGACCCTCTGCGGAGTCTATTGACTCTTGTTTGATTTCTTATTTCAGCAAAGACTGTCATGTTTCCCATAGTAATATTCTCTAAAAGGCGGGACCTCTGAGTGTAGATTTCGTCTCTTAGAAGACCGCCCCGAACAGGAAGTTCGTGTACAATGCCTTCCTTTCCGAGGACACGACGTCGGGCCGAGCTGAGGCTCGAACCCCCGACCCTGCAGTCTCACAGTTACGAGTCCGGCAGCCTAACCACTAGACCACCAACATCGCCACAAACCTATGTTCTCAGTGCCCGTGACCCGCTGTATGACGTCAGTAGACCCTGTGGGAAGATCAGCATTATTCTGACAACTTATGCAGTATTGGCCTAACCCCCTTTTGTTGTCGTTAACACAAGGAGTTTAGAACTTTTAATCTCCTTGCGTTAACAGCATAGGTGAATAGGCATAACTCCCCTTTGTCGTTGAGAGACAACAAGATCTATTCTCTGATCGTGCGTTCTATTCCGAGGAGAACCAGCCATAGACTTGTGTTCTTCGTCTTAGATCGCACACTGTCATGGCCGCTGATTCTCGTCCTCTTTTGTGCAACGTATTTATTCCATTGATGGCCGCACCATGACGCCCGAAGGAAGGACGAGATACCAGTGTCGCTACAGTCCATTGTATGTCACTTTTTTGTCCCTTGCGCTCCAATTGGCCTAGCCTGCGTGTTTGTTTGTGTGTAGACAATCATTAAACAGCTGGAAAGAACAATTGTGGCGACAGAGTTGTGGTTCATAAGACGCATGCTGCGTATCCCATGGATAGTTAGAAAAACAAAATATGAAGAAGTCTTGGTTGAAGCAAATTGCAGACGACAGCTTATGATAAATATATGATATGCACAATGCAGAAAGAAGCATTGGAGAATATTGTAACAACAGGCAAGTTAAAGTTTGATGGAAAGAGAGGCAGAGGCAGACAGAGGAAAAAGATACAGGACACCACGGCTGGGAACAGCAAGAACAACAGACACCATTGCTGCAACGCAAGGCAGAGGGAAGTGGAGGTCCATGATCGCACACGCCAGTCGGCAAGGCACCGGATGGTGATGATGATGATGATGATGATGATGATGATGATGATGATGATGATGATGATGATGATAATACTAATTTGCTCTCTCCTTGTACTGCCAAGTACACAAGACAGAGAGCAGTCGACACCACGCTTGTCTGTCCCTGGCCACCTCCTCTAACTTTGGCACATCTTGGCCCCGGGTGATTGCCTCATCTCTGTCTGTGCTTTTGTAACTTCCAGCTGGTCTGCCTCTTCATCTTTCTCCAGTTGGTCTCCAGTACCATGTGTGATGGGCAATCTTATCTCTTACATTCTCAAAACATATCCAACATATCTCCATCTTCTTCAAAGATAATGCTACCAAGGTACTTATATTTATTAATGTTGCTAGCGGTTCTCTGCAAAGCGCGATGGGGGTACATTTTGGTGATAATTGCCGCACTTCTGTTTCGTAAAAAATAATATATCATTCCAAGGTCAACGTTTTTCTGCAGATCTTGATAATTCATCGATTTTTAAATTGAATTTTATGGTCCGTGATGTTGATAAGGAAAAATATTCCTCAAAATCCAACTCTCCTAAATATTATGCTCCACTCATCCATCAACTGCCTGTTTTCAGATGTCTGTGGTCTGTCTCATCACGAAGCCAATCACAATGTTTTTTAAAAAAGCTCAGGTGATAGTATACAGCCTTGTCGTACTCATTTCAACAAACGTAGACCATTTATCTTCAACTAAGACACAGCAACTTGCTCTGGTATACAAGGATTATGACGTTTTTAAAACTTTTTTGTTGGGGTGCCATAATATGCAAGAGTTCCCCACAGGGCAGTCCAGTCTACGCTGTTTATAAAAGTCTTTTTAAAGTCTGCAAAGTTCAAAATAACTAGAACGTTCCACTCATTGTGTTGTTTTACCATCTGTCTCAAAACGAACAGTAGATCTGTATATATGACCCCCCCCCCCCAGTCCCCGAGATCTCACAGTTTTTCTCTGTCTTTCCTACGCCAACCACAGATACCCCAGAGGCGGGTGGTTGGCAGGTGCTCTGGTGTGGTTTGCCCCTTCTTTCCTATGAAAAATCTGTCATCCTCATCTCTCCTCCTTCTTTTTTGTGTTTGTTACTCTCTTGTAACACTTCTGATCTTCGGCACCTATTTGACCTTATTGTGCTGCAAGTGCCGTAAAACTCTTATTAAAACAAAACTGTAGCCCAGAGTGCTCGGTCCAGGATACACAACTTACTACCACACGTCTATGGATCGAGGTAAACAAGGCTAGGGGCTGGGAAGTAGAACAGGAGTCGGAAAATGCCTTTAAAAAACCCCACAACAACAACAAAACAAACGACCCCCCAGGTCAAAACCCCCCCCTGCAAGAAATCCGACCGACGGCCATCGACATTGTTGCCCGGAATAATGAATAATAGCAACCAGGCTAATTCATGAACTGCTTTATCATGACGATCTCAAGTCAAAAAAGTCAGCACACAGCAGTTTCAGTTCAGTGTTTGTGTAGGAATTTGTTCTGTAGAAAACCTGCCTGAATGGAAGCTGAAAGGAGAACTAGCTTAAAGGATGTTATAATGTAGACATGTTGACGAGTAAGGAATTCTGTATATTGGAGGCAAGGGTGAACTGTGTGCTTGTCTCTCTCTCTCTCTCTCTCTCTCTCTCTCTCT
>NW_004798333.1:127516-130577 GCF_000002075.1 Aplysia californica
TAGATAGATAGATAGATAGATAGATATTTTGAATATACTATGAATGAATATATACATGAACAGACCAATTAGTATAGATGGCGACAGATACACGAACAAGCATATCCTTTATTACTACGTGTTTCTTGTCGTCTCCAGCTTGTTTAAAACCTTTCCGGAAACCCAGGATCTGTTCCGAGCTCTTAAAGATCTAAGCCTGAAAGAACTGGGTGAGAGCAATGTGTTTGCCCGCCACTGCTCGCTCGTCATGGCTCAGCTCAACGCCATGATTGGTCAGCTGGAGAACACAGACAAACTGGTGCCCATGTTGGTGAAGTTAGCAGAGGATCACTACAAGGTCAACGTCAAGACAGCTGAGATCAAGGTTTGTGTAATATATCCCTGTAATCTATGTTAAATGAGCAATAACTGTGTTTGGTTCACTACCGTTAATTGCGGTAGTTATGTCTCCTTGTTTGAAGGTATTAATTTGGTACTCTTCAGGGTGAGCAATTAAAGTTCTGATTCAGTAGTGTCATAAACATCCCACATGGTCGGTGGCTGTTTTCTGAGTACGATTGTTGTGCTAGACTATCCGTGTGTATCTAACTTATTGTGAGGCATCACAGTTGGCTTGGTCTGTGTGTGTAAAATGGTGAAATGGTATGGGTTTTACGCCCCTATCAACACTATTAGGTTATTTAAGGGGCGGTACCTCCTAGTTTAACGTCCGTCTCCGATAGGACGAGCCAAGTGGGAAGTTCGTGTAAATGTTGGCCTTTCCCAAGGACACAATGTCAGACCGAGCTGAGGCTCGAACCCCGAACCTGCAACTTCACGATTACAAGTCCGGTAGCTTAACTACTAGACCACCGACGCCACTGTGAGTGTGTGCGTGTGCGTGTGTGTGTGTGTGTGTGTGTGTGTGTGTGTGTGTGTGTGTGTGTGTGTGTCTTTCTTTGTCTGATCGAGGCAGAGAAAACGGTAATCTTTTTCTATTTATAGAGAACGAATGTTTTTATTCAGTGTTTCTAGCTATTTATTTTTATATTGAGGGTCATTAAAAACGCACCATTTTGGATTGAGCACATTTTGGACTAAAATCTATCCAGTGACATCAATTGAGGTTAACAAATGTTCACGGGTAACAGAGGTTACCGATCGCACAGAATTTGAAGTTCCCAGTTCAAACCTGTCAATGCGCACGTGCAACATGCAAACATCCGATGTGTCGACCTCAAACCTATAATTTGTTTAGCGAGACAGATTTTTCGGCTGTTAGGGAGAGATTATATTCGCCCATAACTAAAACTGACATTTTCTGCGTAAATAATGCCGCAACTTTCCATGAAAGAACGTGAAAAGGCAATTGGAAATGCCCCAAGCCGTAATGGCAGCACATCAAGTTGCCAGGCGCATGAACTGTAGCCACTCGACTGTTATCCGGTTGTCTCAACAAAATCCAGCTACTGGATCTACAGCAGATCGGCGACGGAGCGGCCAACCACGAGTTACAACACCAGCGCAGGACCGTTACATTTGCCAACGTCACCTTCGTGACCGTTTCCTGCCAGCACCGGAAACAGGTCGTCAAGTGGTTGGTCGGCGTGGACCAGTATCCGAATGGGCCGTGAGACGCTGTTTATGGGAAGCAGGACTTGCGGCCAGACGCTCGTACGTTGGTCCTGTCCTGACACAGAGGCACCGTCAACAACGTTTGCAATAGGCCAGGCAACATTTACAGTTGACGAGAGTCGGTTTGCCCTCTCGCATGCTGACGGGAGAAGAAGGGTCTGGAGACGCCCCGGCGAGCGCTACGCCAACTGTTGCATGCTGGACGTCGATAGGTGGGGAGGAGGCAGCGTCATGGTATGGGGAGCGTTCAGCCACGATTATCGCACACCACTGTACTTCTTCGACCAGCCTGTGACCACGTACCAACAGGTTTAAAAAAACCACGTCGTGCCGTTATTTGGTCAACACCCAGAGCTGCAGTTTTTCCAACACGACAACGCCCTCCCCCACACCGCTCGAGCCACCACTGCTTTTCTGCAGGCAAACAACATTGATGTCCTGCCTTGGCCATCACTGTCTCCTGACATGGCACCAACTGAGCAGGTGTGGGACGAGCTTGGCCGCTGTTTTTCCCGTGGAAGACCTCTACACAGTCTCTAAGAGCTGAGGTGTTCTTTGACAAATGAAGGGCTACAGATTCCACAGGTGTTCTTTGACAAATGAGTGGGTACAGATTCCACAGGTGTTCTTTGACAAATGAAGGGCTACAGATTCCACAGGTGTTCTTTGACAAATGAGTGGGTACAGATTCCACAGGTGTTCTTTCAGACTCTTGTCTATTCCATGAAAATCCAATCCTGTACATTGTATTCAGGACAATGGAGGACATACACGATACTAAAGCAAGTGGTAAACACTCAATTTACCGCTCTGATACTTGACAAATGACTTTTGTTACTTCGTGTTTTTGTGTTCGAGGTGTCATTTGACCTTTTGTCATTTCAGCTGTGAATGTTCACACAATGACCATAGAATGCAATGCTATACAATCTGTTTTAAGAAACAAACACATCTCTATTATTTGAATTGTTTTGTAAGTGGTGCGTTTTTTATGACCGTCAGTATATTTTTATTATTATTGTTTTCCTTCAATCTTGCCTTAAAACACTCACCCAAAGAAAACAACTGACCGATTGACCCCTTGTATCGCCAGCATCTGTCCGCCATAACTGAGGGATACTTCTGTCACGTGCTCAAGCAGGACCAGCTGTCCCCGGAAGTGACGCAGGCCTGGACGAGGCTGCTGACCGCTCTAGTCGGAGTCTTCCAGCAGGTGGAGAACCAGAAGGCGTGACCACCACGTCCACTGACCACCACGTCCACCACGTCCACTGACCACCACGTCCACTAGAGGGCACCACATCTAGCCGGAGAGGTCACTATGTTTGGTCCGCTGCCATGCCACCTTTTTACTATCACGCGTAACCGCACAAACACACACACACACACACACACACACACACACACACACACACACACACACACACACACACACACAAACAAAATT
>NW_004798333.1:130677-132496 GCF_000002075.1 Aplysia californica
CCCACCCCACTCCCTCATCACAAAAACCAACCATAGAAAATGCTTGCAGCGTGCGCAGAGCTTTGCCACTCAAATAATTTAATCTTTTGATTGAATACTAAAGTGAACCCCCACCCCACCCCCAAGCCATTATGATGTTATTATTTTAAATGCTTGTACAGACTCCATAACCTCTTTGTATTACACTCATGCTCGACTTCAGTGTGACAAATCCTTCATTTCATTTAACACCTCCATGCGGGGGCTGCCCAGTTTGCCACAATTTCATCTAAGTATTAGAGTATTGCAGACAGTCATAATTACAGCACTTGAACACTGTAGTTGTAGCTTACGTTTTTTTATTCTCTACCTTCACATTGGCGGTGTCGAGATAGTCCCTCTAAAATGTCAATTCAGCTTGTGTAGTTCGACAATAATTCTTCCTTTTTTTTCCAAATCAAAGCAAATTACTCTATAAAATTTCAACAATGAATGTTCAACAATTGAAAAAATGAATTAAATTCACACAATCAATCAATCAAACAAGCAACCAACCAATCAATCAATCAATCAATCAATCAATCAATCATTTCTTTTTGAAAGTGTCAGTGATAACTTCCATCATTTAGGGCCCAGTCGAGGCCTGTGACAAACTGGCATGCTTCCCTCTATGTATTGTATTGAACAACAGAGTTCCCCACCCCTCACTCGGCATTCTCTCAATTACCCGACCCACTTTGAAAAACATGTTGGATGACCCCTCATCTAGACACTGCTGCTGTTACAGATAATAATTCTTGTAATGGATATGTATTCAATTATCTACTTCTTACGACGTCAGATATTGCTGCTTGCTCTATGTTGTAGCTATAATACCACACGCGCTCCGGAAAATTCCGATGTCAGTGCAGGTGTGGAAAGTAGAATAGATTGCATCTCGGACTTTGCAGCTTCGTAATTCTCGGCTTCAGTTGTTGGGAACATACCTTTGGCTCCGTGTAGATTTGTCTTTCTATTGTCTGTGATCTTCTCTCGTCTGCTACGACGGTCTAGCGCTGAAGTCTGATGAGCTCAATGCACATCGGCACCGGTGATTTCTACTTTTGTTATGGTGATTGTTCCATTACCGTGTATAATTATGACGTCATTAAAATGCTGGAGGGGGTGGGGAAGAAATGGATGTTACCAGTGAACTCTCTCGTCCACTTGTCGAAAAGGTGCGTCATTAATTAGAAGTCTGGACTTGGGAATTGTGATTGCACAAAACGACGCGTGTGGAAGAAGTAAGTATTTCTGCAGACTACAATGTTTTTCTCACTTCACAAACTTACATCAGATCCTGGAAGATTTTTTTTTGCGTCAAACTACTAAATCAATAGTTGAAACTCCTTGCACAGAGCGCGTTTATTCTGAATTTCAATAACTTTATTTTGGCGTTTCTTTTCAACTCTGATCAACTGTAATGATAAGGAGAGCCTACCTACCTACCTACCCCCGTCCCCCCAGGGGTTTTCCGGGTCCAGTATTTTTCTGCATTTTTTATGATAACATTCTCCAACTTAGCTTGGCCTGTCTGATTCTTTTTCTTGTTTTTTGAGTGTAGTGTTGATTAAAGTCTGACATCTAGGACAATCAGTGCTTGACTAACGATAGTAACGACAATGTATGATACAAACCTTGCACCACTTGTGCTGTGTGTATATAAACCGACTTTGTAATAAACGTGAAGTCTATCTAAGGCTGTGTTTATTCTTGAAAATGTGTACAATAATTCCGATTACCTGAGGCATCATCATCATCATCATCATCATCATCATCATCATCATCATCATCATCATCA
>NW_004798333.1:132714-133835 GCF_000002075.1 Aplysia californica
ACAAACCTGTCATTCCCCCAAATCGACACATTTTAGATCGTATAAGAAACCGGATTCCAACCCTGAATGTCAGTACTCACCCGGGCTGAGAGGGATACAACGTCCCAGCAGTTCTCCTTACAATTCATGTCCACATGGACATCGCAGTCAGGCCCTGTGCGTGCCACAACGAGGCATCAACCTGCTGCCCACAGACGCTGACACTGAGCGAGGATACCTCGCAGACATCGAATCCACTCATCTCACATGTCTAGAAAAACCTTAATTAGTTGATTGATTCTTTCATACAGTGCCAGATCTGCGACAGACATCGGCTATCATGGTTCTCCATTCATTCCTTTGCACGGATGCTCTTAAAAAAGCTACGTTTCCCTGATCTCTCCCCGTTACCAATTTGTTTAGGTTCCCCAAGTAGGTTGCTCTGGGCCTACCCCTGCCTCGTTTGCCTTCAATTTTGCCCGTGAGAGCTAGATGTTCAAGAACTTTATGTATATTCAGGTGTCCCAAAAACTGCACTTGTCGTTTCCTGATTGTTTTTAACTTTGAGAGTCTCACGTGGGCCTCATCAAGCATTATCTCATTTGATTTTTTTCCTTCCACGATACTCTCAGCAATCTCCTAAGAAACCACATTCTTGTTGCTTCTATAATTGATCGATATTTCCAGAAAAACAACAAGTCAACATATCGTAAACTAACCGCACAAAGTAACTCTCGATCGAAGCATACAAAAAACCTCCACACACAAAAAGAGAGGAATTAAACAAAAAAACTCTAAAAATAGAGATGAAGAAAAACCTCAATCACTTTAGTGACGAAACAATCTTGTTGAGAAAGAAGTCAAAATAAAGTTTTCAAAAACACCAACAAGAACAGAATGTTGACGGTGATGAAAGGGACAAGACAAAACGGACCATGGACACAATCTGTCTCCTGTGAGCGTCATCTATTGAGGTGTGTATATCGCACAGGTACAACGTTGTTGTCGCTGCTGGTAATGTAGGTTCATGGAAAGAGGAACATACATTGGAAATACAGGTAGAGAAGAATATGTCATCAAACGTTATAAACACACTCATACTCTGCCTTTCTCTCTCTCTCTCTCTCTCTCTCTCTCTCTCT
>NW_004798333.1:137982-141348 GCF_000002075.1 Aplysia californica
ATCACAAACAGATCTAGATCTAGCCATTTGTACTCACTTACTGAACAACAAAACAATCACAAACAGATCTAGATCTAGCCATTTGTACTCACTTACTGAACAACAAAACAATCACAAACAGATCTAGATCTAGCCATTTGTACTCACTTACTGAACAGATCGGAAATGGTCGATTTCGTGAGCACTTTTTTTCGTCCTTTGCTCAACAAGAACCAGTCTTGGTGGCTCAGGCCCGTGGAGGGGTCAGGGTTGGGGTCATAGTCCGTGTGGGTCCGGTGCTGACAGCACGACAGGATCACTCCCATTCTCTTCTCCCCTCGCGCATAGAGGAGCTAGATCTTGATATCTTAGTATATCTAGATCTAGAATCTAGAGCAGGCTATGTTGTAGAAAAAATCCCGAATTAAACAAAACAATCTCCTCCCTAATAATGTAGATCTAGATCTATACATCGGAGCATTTTCAGGTTTTGTGTGCGCAAGTTTTTGTTAGAGATAAGTACACACATAGATCTAGATTAGATCTACGCTTCTTGTGGTAAACCGCCGTAAAACCTTCCTAAAACAAATCACTTTTGTTGATGCTAGTCTAGACCAGACGGATGTCCTTTCGGCGGAAGTTGCGCACTTTTTGCCCCCGATATTGTGTTGTTATTATTAGGCCTATTATATTGTATCTGTTCATAGCCACGTCTGTCTTGTTGGCTTTTGGTTCGAGACTATGGCTTCCTCATTCTCACACATCGTCTGCTTTCAATGGTTTGAAATGTGTCCTTTATAAATAGATCAGCCTAATGTCCCCGTCACACGCTACGATATATTGTGTCAGATTCGTGGTATGCGAGAACTGTCCGTTTTATCGAGCTTGTAGTCTGTTTAGATGTTCAAATCTATCGTTCAGTTTTCTTTCGATCAGGGAGATTCCAAGTCATTGACTTGACTGCAGATGTGCAACGCACCGGGTGACCTTGATACACAACTTCACCATTGACGATCAACTGAATAATAAAATTGCTAAAATATACATAATAATGCATCCAATCAGGTTCACCTGATACGTCTCTGCTTATTTTGAGACGCTGATTCCGAATATGAAATCAGTTTTTACCTACGATAATTATTTTAAAATTTTGAACCCAAAGTTTAATCCTGCTAGGCGACAAATTTCGAAGTGATTCTACGTCACAGCGCGTCTCCCTCAAGCGTGACCGTGATCGCACGGAAAATATCAATCAGCGCTTGATTTCTCGACAGTCTCCAAGCCACATCATCATCATCATCATCATCATCATCATCATCATCATCATCATCATCATCAGAGCTTCCCCATTGGATGTGGCTGTCTTCGTTGAGAACGGTACTCCCCATCGTGAAGGGGACAGCTTGCCACTTTGAGCACCTGGAAGATGTGTATTCTGGGTACTCCTATAAGCGGGAACAAAAATCTATCACATGTCGCTGGGACCAGGTTGAGCTAGCGAGACTGCGGTCGGACCATCATTGGAGTTTAAGATGGTATAAGAACTTTGTAAATGAAGAGCTCAGCCCATGTTGCCGAAGATGCAGCCATGAAAGGGAGGATATCAAACATATGTTTGAATGTCCAGGAACAATGGCAATTCGAATGGAGTTATTTGGACGAGTGGAGGTGCCGCTAAGCATATTGACAATGGAGCCGAAAAAGACCCTCGCTCTCGCTCGAAGATTTCTTCGTGAAGTCCGTCAGGCCCATTAAGGAAACAAAAAAAATCATCATCATCAATGTCTTTCACCCCTGGCAGGGTATAGGCCACATACAAGCTCCTTCCATTTATCTCTGTCCTGGGCCATCCTTCCAAGCTCGTTCTAATTGAGCTTCATTTCTCTCAAGTCCCTTTCCATACGTCTACTCCATGTTTCCCGTGGCCTACCCCTGCCTCGTGCTCCCTGTGGGTTCCAATGCAGCGACTGTCCAGCGATGTTTGCTGTTAATCTGAGCAGCCGTAATTGGGGTGACTTTTAATGCTAATATTTATTCTATTTATTGTAGAAATAGACCAACATTGGTTTGTCAGATGACGAAGAATCAATTTAGATTCAACTTGGTAATGATATGCTCAATGCATTGGTAGCTAAGGCTTTTACTCCAGTTTTAGTAAGTTTTTACGGCGCTTGCAACTGCCTAAAGTCATGTGAGCGCCAAGGGATGGATGTCAACAGAAGAGACCAAACGGAGAATCAGGCTTACTCTACTCACCTCTCTAGCCTCAACAGCACAAAGTCTGCTTCGAATAGCAAGGCACCCCGGAAATAGCAGTTCACAAAAGAGTGACAAACGTACAAAAGAAGTAGAGGAAAATGACGATAATAAGGCAGGGGTAGAGCCAGAACAACATACTTAACAAACCTAAACAAACGGGTAACAGGGAAGGATCAGGGAAACCTTTGCTTTTTTAGAGCACCTGAACAAAGGAATGAATAGATCACAGATCTGGCACTGGAAGATGATGAAGGATGAGGAAAGAAAAAGCAGCAGTTCCCCCTATGTTATTCCGGCACAGTATGAGCATGACATTGATAAATCAGCCCATTTACAATTCTACTGTGCGTAAGAACATGTTAATGTCCCCCCTTTGGAAATGGCCTAAAAACAACCTCAGTCAATAGCACTGTCCTTTGGGGGGGGGGGGGTAGTGAAGGTTTTACCACGATAATTGAGTGAGTGGAGGAAGAAGCTTGATAACTTTGCTGAACATGCTGATAAGCTGGCTGGCCAGGCTGAGATTGGGGGAACCATGAAACTAGATCCACCAACAGTCATGGCAGCATTGACAGCGTGGTTCAACGACCACAGAGAGGATGAAGGCAGCATTGACAGCTTGGTTCAACGACCACAGAGAGGATGAAGGCAGCATTGACAGCTTGGTTCAACGACCACAGAGAGGATGAAGGCAGCATTGACAGCATGGTTCAACGACCACAGAGAGGATGAAGGCACCACATCACACACAATGGATAGACTAAGGGAAGCTGGTGTCTCTAGAGGGTCGGGGAGAGACAGCAACCTGCGTAGAAAAGGCAGAAGAATATTCAACCAGCTGTCAACTGACACGATCAGCAGACAGACCCTTTCATGGATCCTGGAGAGGAGGGAGGAGCAGCTATGGCATTGTGCCGCCTACAATGATGCCTATTCTCCAACCAAGTAAGAGGGTTCTCGTGACCTAGATGTTAAGGTGTTCGCCTCTCATTCATAGGTCCCGGGTTCGGATCCGGTTAGTGGATTGTCTCTAAAATTGTCAGCTTTCACCTCCTTTTCTGCTCTCTAGCAATGTTCTGTTTTTTGCTTTCGTCTCCACTTTCTGCCCCCACCCCCTCACCTCCTTTG
>NW_004798333.1:142336-144558 GCF_000002075.1 Aplysia californica
GAATGAATGAATGAATGAAAAATGAATACAGTGCAGCCCCTCTATAACGACCTTCGATATAACGACATCCTTTATATAGCAACATGGTGCCAGGCTCCCGATTTTTTCCTCATATATCAGAAGTAATTTTGGGTTGCCTCTCTATAACGTCACTTCTCTATAACGACACCTCTATAATGACACTTTTCTAGAACGACATCTCTATAACGACACTTCTCTATAACGACACTTCTCTATAACGACACTTCTCTATAACGACACTTCTCCATAACGACACTTCTCTATAACGACACTTCTCTATAACGACACTTCTTCTGGTCCCGACAATGTCGTTATAGAGAGACTGCTCTGCATATTGCCAAATTTAACAAAGGTGAAGTGTTGAAGACCCTGGAGGAAAAGTTGTGGGATGAAAAAGACGGGGAGACAGCAGAACACCACGCAATCATTAGGATGAGGGAAATGGGGACAGAGAGGGGAGAAGGAAGAAAGGAACGATTATCAGGAAAGGGAAGACGTCGCCATAATCAGACAGCCACCGGGGCAATCAGTATGGATACCTTGCGGGCTTTGGTGCTGGGGGGAACTGAGCACTTATGAACCTGTCCGGTGTGCAATGACGTTGTTGCTCAGGTCAGGCAACACTGTATATTGCCCAATTTCATCAGCTCACCGCTACCGGTGTCTGTGGTTGTAGTGGTTAGGTCCTTCATCGTCGCTCGCACGATACCTCTCGGACTCACAACCGTAAGGCCGTGGGTTCGAATCCCGTCAGGAACCCGACGTTGTGTCCTTGGGAAAGGCACTTTACACGAATTTTCCTCACTTCACCCAGGTGGAAAAAGGAACCCAGTATAGACAGCGAAAGATCTTGTCAGTTCGTTAGTGTTTGAGCGCTTAATCAGCTGCTTGCACTGTATGCTTCCTGAGAAGCTAAAAATGTTTCTGGGTGTTCTATCGTCTGCTGGGCCAATAATTTGTGAGGCAGCGTGGTGGAATCAGGCTCTCGTCAATTTTTGGGCATGTAGAGTTATTGGTGTCATCTTAAAGCTTGTTTACTTGTCTTTATTTGGATGAAAAAATATCCCTTTATCTTGAATACAAGTCGAGATATTTGCGAATGAAGGAGGTGGAGGTCACCTGTTTTCAGAGGGAAAATTAGTGAGAAAATGACCGCCAAAAATTAATTATTTCCTTAGCTTAAGAGTCCGTGACAACTGAAAATTTACAGTTCAGTTATTGTGCCTTTAATCAACGTAATCAGAAAAATCCACCCAAAAATGAGTTCTTTAATGGGCATGAAAGGTGTTGAACCAAAAAACAAAAAATTGATAAAAATTCACAAACCTGCAGAAAAATGCAAGTTTCTTCATTTTGATTATTTTGACGAGAGCCTGATTCCATCACGCGGCCTCACATTTAGTGTAAAGCGCAGAGAGCTTGCTGTCGGGTTGGGACATGCGCTAAACAAATGCTATTTGTTGTTGTTATACTCGGATTTGACACCCCCCCCCTTCTGTGGGGAGAACTGAGATTTTTATCGAGAATCTCGGTCTTTCTGCTGATACGTTGTATCTTGTATCCCTCTTAGCCCTTGCTGGTCCTGGTGGTCGGCACGGTCAAATCCCACCTCCTAAATGTGAGGCTGCGTGGTGGAATCAGGCTCTCGTCAATTTTTCGGCATATTGAGTTATTGGTATCATCTTAAAGTTTGTTCATTTGTCTTGTTTTCAATGAAAATATTACCCATCCATATTCAATAGAAGTGGAGATGTTTTGGTTTGAAGGAGGTGGGGGTCACCTGATTTAAAAGGTAAAATTAGCGAGAAAATGGTCTCAAAAGCTTGATAAATTCCAAAGCTGGAGAGTCCATGGAAACTATAAATTTATATTTTTGTTCCTTTAATAAACGTTTTCGGTGAAATCCTCAAAGGAATGTGTTTGTAAATGGTCATAAAAGGTGTTGAGCCAAAAATCCAAAATTTGATAAAAATTGCTAAACAGGGAGAAAACTGCTGTTTTCTTCGATTTCATTATTTTGACGAGAGCCCGATTCCACCACGATGCCTCACAAATACATGTAATCTCAATTTGTATCGATGGAGGCGTAAAAGCGTATCCATATGCCCTGGGGTCATTTTGTACCCCGGGGTTGTATTCTTCACATTTTAGAATGCTTCTAGTACGAAGATTTCTTTGAAACTTTCAGTATTTCTCCAAAA
>NW_004798333.1:144658-145533 GCF_000002075.1 Aplysia californica
GCATTATAGTACTTTCCGTTATCATTTTTCTCCATGTTTTCCTGTCCTCAGCTATTTCTTCCCAGATGCTGACATCTACTCTAAGCTTAGATAAGCTGTTTTTGCTGGTGTCTTTGTACCTCAGTTTTGGTCTTCCTCTTGGTCTCTTTCTCTGGGCAAGTTCTCCATAGAGAAGACACTTCGGTATCCGGTTGTTGTCCCTTCTCTTGACATGGCCCAGCGATCTCAATTTTTAAAAACACAGGACAGTTGTCATACTCTGGAGCTTTGCCCGTGCCAACACTTCTACATTCATTGTAACCCCAGTTTACGCTATAAAAAAAGCAACAAAAAAAGCAGACAAACAGACAGACAAACAAACCAACAAACAAACCAACCAACCAACCAACCAACAACTGCCCTCACATCGTAGTCCATGGCCTGTACATCCTTGTGTCTGTGACTGACCGCCGACTTTTCCACCAGCACCAGCAGGGTGTCGGGCTTCTCCAGTTTCCTCACCACCGCCCCCAGGAAGTTCAGCACGTTGGCCCCGTGCCACAGCATCTTGGGGTTTTCCCACAGCTCCTCATTCGGTATTTCCCGGAACTTGGGGAAGTAGTTCTTGGTCTCTGGGTACTTCTTGAACATCCTGTTGGGGGTCATGATGGTAGAGGTTGTGTGGGTTCCTTAGTTTAAGTAAGAGTAAGAGTCTTACGGCGCTTGTAACACAATAAGGTCAAATATGAAGCGTGCTGACAAAATGAGTTACTTCTCGGATTCAAGCCTTATGGAAAAAGATATAGGCCTATTACGTTTATATGTGAAATTGTTATAATTTATTAATATGAAATAATAAAAGACATGTTATAATTAAAGAATATGGCATCAATAGA
>NW_004798333.1:150327-151531 GCF_000002075.1 Aplysia californica
CCCAAAAAGGACCAAAATTTAACTAAAAGGACCAAAATAACTGTAACACGAAACAGAGTAAGCCATATTTACTCACCTTTAAAACTTGAAACAATAAGAAACAGGAGAACAATCATGATTTTGGGTCTACTTTTTCGAACGTTCAGTGGTGATGTTTGATAACAGCTCCTGCGACGTAGAACTAAGACTGTCCAGAGATAGAGGGTGCTATACTGTACAGCAATTGTGAGCACACTTGATGATGGCTGACAGTGACCTGATAGTGAGGGCTTGTTATGATGACATGTCCTTAACATTTGTCATGAAGACAAGGATCTTGAGATGGACGATGCATCTAGGGAACGTGCAACTATAAACTGTGTGATTTCGTGGTAAAATCCGGGACGTTTTTTTTAAAATGTAGTCTCAATTGTTGTGGAAAAATAGGATTCAGTTAAGACACATTGATACAAACTGCTGTGCAAAATACGGGTGACATTGATTTGCCCGTTAAAAAGATATTTGAGAATAATTTGCGCCACGAATTTTTGACCGCCTTATAGTTCTGAGAAATTTGACATCAACATTTTGTGTTTCACAACATACGTGTCAAGCTTTCCAGAATGCAATTCTTTGAATATCTTATATGTGTTGTTTTTTTTATAGTAGAGGGTTTTACGGCGCTCGCAACTGCATAAGGTCATATGAGCGCCAACGCCAAGGGGTGGGAGTCAACAGAGAAGTCTTTACAGGGAATCAGACTTAGACTGCTCACCTCTCTAGCTTCAACTGCACAAGGTCACCCCCAAAATAGCAGGTCAAAAGAAAGTGACAAACATACAAAATAAGTAGAGGAAAATGACACTAGTAAGGATCAGGAAAGAAAAGGCAGCAGTTCCCTGTTGTAGATCAGGCACAGTTATGAGCGTGACATGATGAATCAGCCCATTTACAATTCTACTATGCTTGAACGAGAAATGTCCCCCCTTTGAGAATGGCCTAAAGACACTTCAGTCAGTGGCACTGCCCGGGGGGATTTGAATATCTTAATAATGACTCCAAATAATCTAACGATTTTGATAGAACAGATACAACATTAATTTGGTTTTTGACCTCATGATCTTAGCAACTCAAAACGGCCAAAAATGTCAGATAAGATAAAAAAATAAGATAGGATAAGATACATCTTTAATGTCCCGATCCTGGCACATTGGTTTGGTGTTTC
>NW_004798333.1:152411-153276 GCF_000002075.1 Aplysia californica
CACACACACACACACAGATAGACCTTAGAAACTCTAAGGCAGCGAACTAGTTGCCAAGAACCTGGAGTGCTGTTGTCGTGCGCTTCCCTTGCAGTGAGTGGGATCCGGGTAAGCGCGTGAGGTCATCTTAGATAGTGAGTAAGGAGGAGTCGTTTCCGCCTGCCGACCTCCCGACCGTCCATGCTTTGTTTTGGTAAGTGTTTTACGGCGCTCGCAACTGCATGAGGTCATATCATTATGAGCGAGCGGGACACATTAAGTATTTTCAGTTTGGAATTAATATAGGAAATACATGTAATAAGAATTAAATTAATTTCGAATTTTACTCGCGTGGCGGCCGAAGCCTACTCTTACCAATTTTTTAAACCATCAAGGGATCTTTAATATTAACGTGTGTAACTTGCAACCAGGACCTCCGAGATTTTTTTGACCGTATCCAAGAAAGCTAGGTATTCAATCTTATTTACCTTAAGATCAAGGGTGTGGCTGAAAGACAGCAGAAAGAAGGAGCCAAGGAGTAGCAGTAGACAGGCAGCAGGAAGAGTCAGGAGCCCAGAGGAGGGGAGGGACGGTTGGAGCAGTCTAGCCTATTTGTAAGAGAACTCATAAAAGAGTAAAAGTAACCAAGTAACCATGGGTTCAATTAAAGCCCCTATCAACACTGTGGTGTCGCTTTTAAGCACAAGGGGGCTATCCCGGAAAATTCTGTTTTGAGAAAATCGAAGTTAAAGTTTTTGCCCCCTGATCAATTTCTTTAAAAAAAACAAGGGGAGTTTTCTCTATAATAGATAGATAGATAGATAGATAGATAGATAGATAGATAGATAGATAGATAGATAGATAGATAGATAGATAGATAGACAAA
>NW_004798333.1:154540-156073 GCF_000002075.1 Aplysia californica
CCCCTAAGCTTGTTTACTCCACTGACGCCACCCTCCCACACTCACAATAACCAAAAAAAAAAAACCCCACATTTTCTAAAGCATTTTTTTTTCAGACAGAAAACATCAAGCCAAGGACCCCAGCACCGACAATTGCACTTAAGCCAACTCATCATTTCAGACAAAGTCCTCAAAGAACTCATCTTGTTTTTCTAAGAGAAGGCGTCTCTTTTCGTGACATGTCAATCATTTCAAGAAAGTGTTTGAGCACTTAGCTGCTCACGACACACACGGTCGGCAAACAATGGCTTTTGTTGTCTGTCAGATGTGTGGGAGATAATTGGTCACTTTTAAGCACAATTAAGGAGGCTGTCCCGAAAAATGCTGTTTTGAGAAAATCGAAGGCAAAGTTTTTGCCCCTTGTTCAGTTTCTTTAAAAAGACAAGGAGAGTTTTCTCTATAAACTAACAAATATATACACACGAATTAGACCAAACTACCCGCCCCTTAAATAACCTAATAGTGTTGATAAGGGCGTTAAACATATACCATTTTCACCAGACCAAACTTCTCCTATAGATAGGGCAATAACCACTTTTGATGTAGGTCAAGATTTCTGAAAACCCCCGAAATCCGGGTTAGCCCGCTTGTCCTTAAATGTGACCAATTATTTGTTCAGAGCTCATTGCTACCCTAGAATTTAAAAAGTTATATCTGCTAAGTACCTAGTTTTGAGAAATTTGACGTTAAAATTTTGATTTTCGTATCATGTCAAGCTTTTTTTAATGCAATTCTTTGAATATCTTGATAACGACTTCGAATAATCTTACGATTTTGATAGAGAAGATAGAACATTTTTGCTGTCCACGTGGTTTTATGCACCCCGCATAATTTAGCAAAATTTGATCTTTTTTTTTGCATAATTTCTGATTATTTTCCTTTATCATTCTTTGTTAAAATTAACAGAATCGTATAATTTCACATTTCTTGGGGGCTCAATTTGCATAATTTCATAATGTTTTTGCATAAAACCGCGGGGACAGATTTGGTTTCTGACCTCATGTCATGGTCTTAGTAAGTGAGTCAAATCGGTCAGCATTAAAGCTGGGCGAAGAGTCGATTCCAGAACCGATTCCCACGAATAATGCTACGGAAGTAAAGTTCCGTCTCCTTTTTACGTAAACCAACGGTTATCAGTTTCATTTATCAATAAAATCTGTTGGGTTTTTTTAAAGAATTTATTTTTTGAAAAATAGAAGTTGATGCTTTGTAGTATTCCGAAATCAAGGTTATCCTAAATTCTGAAGATGTTCGGAGCCAACCAGGTAACCACCGGAAAAAGCACGTCATTAGAAAGTAAGTAATTGGGTTCGGAGTCGATTCCTACGATTCCTAGCTTTCAATAATCAGGAACCTTGACGCCCAGCACTGTCAGCAATGTCAGATAGAACTTTGTTGTTTTTTTAGTAGATGGTTTTACGGCGATCGAAACTTGGATAGAATTTTGTTATTCTGAGGCAGAGTCATGTTGGAAGAGAGGGGAGGGGAGGGGAG
>NW_004798333.1:159741-161547 GCF_000002075.1 Aplysia californica
AAAAAAACACTGAACGCGACCGTGTCAAACTATGGCAATACTTTTAATAGGTCAACGTGCTGACTTAGGTACACATTGCGCGCAAACAGTCTCTATATACACTCACCGCCAACGCGGTAGCCTCTGGCCTCTCACACTCACACACACACACACACACAATCTCTATATACACTCACCACCAACGCCGTAGCCTCTGGCCTCTCACACTCACAGTCTCTCTCTCTCTCTCTCACACACACACACACACACACACACACACACACACACACACACACACACACATACATACATACATACATTTAGCTTCATACATGGCTACCACTCAGTATCTCCCGCAGTCAAGGTCACCACACTGACAGACCATCAAACTCTCGCGTAATCCACGGTCACGCTAAACAAGATGCGATCAACTGTCATATCTCCAGTCATAATGGAATCTATCAAAGGCGAGAGTCTCTCGCACAATAAAAAAAGTCAATGTCAATCATAATCAAAGGTCAGTGTTTTGCACAACCAAAGTTACACAAACAATGACCAGTCTCTCAGACACAATCAATTATCCAGCCTTTCACACACATCAATAGGTCTCTTTTAAGCTGTCCTCGTGGTTTTATGCACCCCGCATAATTTAGCAAAATTTGATAATTTTTTGGGCATAATTTCTGATTATTTTTCTTTATCATTCTTTGTTAAAATTAACAGAATTGCATAATTTCACATTTTTGTGCTCAGTTTGCAGAATTTCAAAAATTTTCTTGCATAAAACGACGGGGACAGTTTAAGGACAAGTGGGTAACCCAGATTTCGGGGGTTTCCAGAAATCTTGATCTACTCCAAAAATGGGCATTGCCCTACCTATAGGAGAAGTTTAGTTTCATTGGTGTGTATATTTGTTTGGTTATAGAGAAAAAACTCCTTGTCTTTTAATGAAACTGAACAAGGGGCAAAAACTTTACCTTCGATTTTCTCAAAACAGCATTTTGCAGGATCGCCCCCTTTTGCATAAAAGCGACCAATTAACGAGTTTCTCACGCACATCAATCAGAGGCAAGTCTTATACAACCAACAGTCTCTTACTTTTATACAGTGCCGATAGAATCAGTTGTCAATTAAAGGCAAGTCCCCTATCCAACGAACTGTCGGTTGTTGCTTACACAACCACCAGTTGCTTATACAAGCAGCGTGGTCAATCACTCATACATGTACAACTGTCAGTCGCTTAAAATACAAACGGTTCATCACTTATACAAGCAGCACGGTCAATCACTTATACTTATAGATGTACAACTGTCAGTCGCTTAAAGAACAAAACGAATAGTCGCTTATCCGACCAACAATCAGTAGTCACTTACACAACTCGTCGCCTGAGAACTATTTTGTCCAAAGTGCGCTCTTTAGTTAAGTAGGCCTACGCTTTGGATAAAATAATAGTTCTACGGCGACGAACTCTGTCAGTCGCTTAAAAAAACAAAACCGGTTAGTCGCTGATACAGCCAACAGTCAGTCTCCCACTCAGTCAATATAATAATACAGTCATCCATTACGAGTGAAACAGTCACGCCATCACATTACATTATATATATATATATTTATATATTCAATATGTAAGTTATGTACAGAGTAACGAGCTCACCATCCGGATAACTTGACACACATCGTGGCCTGAGAATTATTTTGTCCAAAGCACCTCTTTCCTTAAGTACACTTTGGACAAAATAGTAACGAGGCGACGATAATTATTATGTGGATGTTGTTTCGATCATCCGGATAATTGACATAATAATGTGGATGGGTCCCAGGGAGGGG
>NW_004798333.1:161879-163021 GCF_000002075.1 Aplysia californica
AGAGAGAGAGAGAGAGAGAGAGAGAGAGAGAGAGAGAGAGAGAAAGACAGACAGACAGACAGACAGATAGAGACAGAGACAGCAGAGACAGAGAGAAAGTTACTAAAAACACAGCAATTGGCAAGCAACGATGCCGAATGAACGAACAAAATTTTCACATCGCGGGAACAAAAAAACCCCCACTGCCGCATGCAGGCATTGAGGGCAAAAATAATCATCAAAGGGACATAATATGAGCATACGTCAGGATATGTGTAGATATCACAAGGCGCTCACTCACGCACAGAGAGACAGAAGCAGCAATGAGGGAAAGTTTCCCATGTCCTCACTCACACACACACACATACACACACACACATACACACACTCACACATACGTACACACACACACATACACACACACACACACATACACACACACACATACATACACACACATACACACACTCACACATACGTACACGCACACAGACACGCACACAGACACACACACATACACACACTCACACATACGTACACACACACAGACACACACACAGACACACACACATACATACACACAAACATACATGCACACACACACACACAAACATACATGCACACACACACACATACACACACACACACTCACATACATACACACAAACATACATGCACACACACACACACAAACATACACAAGCCCACATTTACATGACAACAATGTCTCTACCTTAGGCATGGGCAAGCATGGGCAAACTTTTACAATATTTTTCCATTCTCATTTATAGGAAAGCTTGGGCCGCCCCTTGTAAACACATGAATTTAGAACGTGTAAACTTTGGACATCAGTCAGAAAGACTAAATTTTGAACTTTACTTTTATCCACCGCTTATACCCTTTCGGGTGTCTCGGGAAGAAAGAGACGTCTCTCTGTCGCCAGCCGGAGAGCTTGGGTCAGGGGGATGCCGTGGGTGGTTAATGTTTCCCTGACTCCATCTATCCAGGTCTTCTCGGTCGCCCTCTAGCCTTGTTGCCATCGAATTTCTTGATTAAGGCACGTTGTGCAGGGTGGTGTGTTGGTAATCGTAGGAGATGTCCGAACCATTTGATTCTTTGGTGTTGGATGTGATGCATGACATCATTTGTGCCCACCATTTCTC
>NW_004798333.1:163121-168817 GCF_000002075.1 Aplysia californica
GGTCTTGTTTACTGCTTTTCTAAGGCAACGCATTTCACATGTGGTAATTCTTTGCTCTAATGTCTTGTTCGTCGTCCGTGTTTGGCATTGATAGGTGAGTGTTGGGATGAATATGGTATTCAAAGTTTGAACGACCTTTTAAAACCATTTTCAGTGACCTAAGCTTTTAAATTTTTTTTCGCTGAACAAAATCCAGGATCGATCGATAACGACAACGCTGAACAAATGAAACAACTTCACCCTTACAAGAACTGACATTCTCACTAGTAACAAACATTTCACACATACAGAAACAATCATCCACACGGACAATAAATACCTGAAACAAACATTAATGGATGTTGACGATGACAAGAAAATGTCTCACAAACACAGAAATGGACGTCTCCACTGACAGGAAAATACCTCATCATGTGCACACACAGATAATCAAACTGTCAAGTAAATGTCTCATATTTACATAAACAGAGGTTTACATTCACATGTACATGGCTCATTCTCTCTCTCTCTCTTGCTCTTTTTAACTCCCAGTGGAGCACAGGCCATCAACAACATTACTCCAGCGAAGCCTGTCCTGAGCATCCTTTTCTATCTCATTCATTATACATCAACAGATGTTTACAAAAACGGAAAAAAAAGTTCATTTATGAACAAACAGTTGTTGACACCATTGAAAAACTTTTCATTTGTACACACAACAAATTGCTACCTCAGAATTACACAGTTCTATCTGACATTTTTGACCGTTTTGAATAAATAAGACCAATCAAAATCGTAAGATAATTTGGAGAGTCATTAACAATTCAAAGAATTACATTCTTTAAAAACTTGAAATGTCGTGAAACTCAAAATTTTTTTCGTCAAATTTCTCAAAACTAGCTACTGACGCTGAGCAGACAGAACTTTGTAATTCCAGGGTAGCGATAGGTTTTTAGTTTAGTTTTAGCAAGAGTTTTACGGCACTTGCAACACAATAAGGTCATAGAAGTGCCGAAGATTAGAGGTGTTACAAGAGAGTAACAAACACACACAAAAAAAGGAGGAGAAATCAGGATGATAGATATTTAGTTTTAGTAGAGGTTTTACGGCGCTCGCAACTGCATACGGTCATATGAGCGCCATGATAGACGTTTGATAGGAAAGTAGGAGCAAACCACACCAGAGCAACCGCCAACCACCCAGGCGATATGTTTCCACAGACAACAGAACCTGTCGTTTCGACACAAAGACAAGGCAATGTCCCACCTGCACGTAGACAGATCCAGCAACAATTAAATGTGAGGTGTGCTGACAAAATGAGTTACTTCTCGCAGTCCACAAACGAAGAGATTGGCCAAAAATTGACACTAGGGTCAAAATTTGTATATTTTCAATTGATGTCATATTTTCAGTCTAAAATGCTTTTTATTATTTCATACTTTTAAACATTGTAAAAACTTCACATATAAGCGTGATGTATGTATTTCCATTGGGCTCCTATCCGAGAAGTAAAGCATTTTGTCAGAACACTTCACAAAATATCTCATCTTCTTGAGGCTTGAGACGTCTACACAGCATAAGTGCTACCACACCCCTTTATCTAACCAAACAGCTGAAGAATTCTAAAACAGACTAGGATGCAACGAGTGATCTGCTCAATAACTAACAAGTGGGTAAAATTCGAGAAATATTACACGAGCAGGTGAAAAGTTGTTGAGTAAACAAAATGACATTTTAAAAACCGCAATAAAAACACTTCAAAATAAAAAAAGATAAAAACGTCAATTCTCGAGGAATGACAAACACGTTGAGATCACTACACCCGCGCTGAGAGCCGCCATTTGTGATACACGTAAAGCAACCTTTACTTACACCCCTACACAAGGTCATATGCGACAGACATAAAGCAACCAATACTTTACACCTTTACACCTTAACACAATGTCATATGCGAATACATGTAAAGCAAGCGTTACTTTACACAATGTCATATGTGATACACGTAAAGCAAGCATTACTTTACACCGTAACACAATGTCATATGTGATATGTGTAAGGCAACCATTACCTTACACACCTTTACACAAGGTCATAATATGTGATACACGTAAAGTAACCATTACTTTACACCTCTACACAATGTCATATGCGATACACGTAAAGTAACCGTTACTTTACACTGTAACACAATGTCATGTGTGATATGTGTAACGCAACTGTTACTTTACACCCCTACACAATATCATATACGACAGACATAAAGCAACCAATACTTTACATCTTTACACAATGTCGTATCTGATACACGTAACGCAACCTTTACTTCACACAATGTCATCTTCCTTCCTTACAGTAACTGAGAGAGGTGTCTAGCTGTCTAAACCACTAACAACTTACATGTGGAGAGACCAACAAAAAAACCCAATTAAAATCTAAACTTGATGTCTGTACAATTACAAAATTTAAAACATATCAACATCTCTGTAACTGTAACAACGTGACAGAAGTATACAAGGTATGGGCAAGTCACCTGGGTCACTATATATAAAGTACAAACTCGTGAATCAAACTGCAACTACGACTAATGAAGTTTTGTGTATATGTTGTTGGGATCTGGTTTTCATCATCGCTTATTCAACACATGAGAACAGGGTATCATATAGCACACCTACGATCAAGTTATTCATCAAAGGCCTATATAACATAACCACAAATGTATTATGCAAAGAAATCACTTATTTATTACGAAGCTTATGTAATTAAAAACTGAAGAATAGTTCTTGAGGTATCATAAAAAGGCAATCAAAGATATTTTCTTAAATCAATTTTTTTTTAATTAAAAAGAAATGCAATTTATTTGTAGGTAGAAAGTGATTGGCAACCAAAGGACACGCACCCCTATCTTCTAACAGCTTGATATTTATTTTCACTTTATGGAAAAAATATCTAGAGTGGAAAATGTAAATTCAAGCTACATACAACTAACTTATAACTAGAGGTCTTGACTGCATGCGCATGTGACATAACCACTACCACTAGGGCGATCAAAGAATCACATTGACAGTTATACATGGCATATCACTATCACCGAGCTGCTAAAGCAGCAATAATAAACGCGATACAAAATGTCGGTCTATAGTGTCATGCTAACAAAGCTAAAAGCCGCATTTCATTTTCAGTTGCAACCTCAAAGAAATGAAAAGTCGAGAAGTGGCTAGTGGCTAATCGGGTTTGAAGCTGATACTTTGGCTCCAGGCCACACATGAAGAAAGCGCCACCCACTGGTCTTCTGACACAGAGACAGACAGAGAAAAAGTCAGTGGTGAAAAACATTCACAAACTCAAGAAGAGAGTGAATCCAGGCACAAAATATTAATGAGATATGACCTCAGGCAGGAGATTCGTTATCTACACAAACATTCCCAGACTTGTTTTAGTTGAGGTTTTACGGCGCTCACAACTGCATAAGGTCATATATGAGCGCCAGAAGATTAGAGGTGTTACAAGAGAGTAACAGACATAAAAAAAAAGGAGGGGAGAAAAGGACGACAGATGTTTGATAGGAAAGAAGAAGCAAACCACACCAGAGCACCCGCCAACCACCCACATTCACAGACTGAATCAGGAGACATGTCCTTCGTGTCTCACATAAAATATTTAGTTTTGGAAAGAGTTTTAGAATACTTGCAACAAAAATAGGTAATAAAAGTGCCAAAGATTAGCTCAGGTGGTACCAGAGAATAACATAGATAAAAGAGAGGTGAAAGGGGAAAGATCGGGATGAAAGATATTTGACAGGAAAGAACTAGCAAAACCACACCAGAGCAGCCAGCAACCACCCACGCGCGTGGAAAAGTTTACCGGACTCTCAAACCACAAAAAAACATAGAGAGACACTGTCAAACATCACACAACTTCCTACACACAAACGGTACAACACAGGGAGACAAAATCACTCCTTGAGACAGCTGTTCCGCATTCACATGTACATTCATACATAGCCACAACCCAGACATAGCCACAGCCCATACAGTGTCGTACATACATACAGACATAGCCACAACCCATACAGTGTCGTACATACATACATACTCTACATGCAGTTCGTAGGAGTGTCCGAAAGTTCCCACTGAAAGTAGGAAACATGACTAAACGAAAAAAAAACCCCCGAACAATCTGACGATCGGTACATATGAGCACATCTTTGTACAGTTTCTACAGCCCGGTTTCATAAATTATTCACAACGGAACGAAATCCTCACACATAGGGCGAACATTTTAATATCTTTGGCAGCACACAGGGAGATCTTTGCCAAACCATGACACTCAAGTTCAAAGACGTCCACCTCCACCACACCCCTCAGCACAAAAAAACAGTTTTAGTTTTAGTAAGTGTTTTACGGCACTTGCAAAACAATAAGGTCATATAAGTGCCCCGAAGAATAGATTATGTGTTGCAAGAGAGTAACAAACACAAAAAAGAAGCAGGGGAGATAAGGACGACAGGTGTCTGATAGGAAAGAAGAAGCAAGCAAACCACACCAGAGCACCCGCCAACCATCCACCGACAAAAAACCATCACAACAATACCACTTTAAGCAGCTAAAGACAATTCATTCACATTATCTAAAAAACAAATTTTTTTAAAAACTTAATATGTCAGAAAATAAAACTGGTGGCTCTCTCTCACTAGCTGATTGCAAGGCAGGCATTGCACTTCATAGAGTACCGTACAATAATTCTTAGAAGATTAAAGAATATAATATCTTTAATTAACTAACATAAAATCTATTTCTGAAAGTGAAACAAAACAATTTTTGTGTAGTAAAACAAAACAAGTGCTGTAGGAGTGGCTGATGTGATATCTAGTCCGACCGCATCTACAAGTCTGCCGTAAGCTGATGAAATGCCTTTTTTTTTTTTCATTTGGCCGTCAACATTTTGTATTTGCTGAATCAAAAGTCTGATCAGTAACCCTACCTGTGAAGAAAAAATCTGAGTGAAATTGTGACTCCTTTTTGAATAAATTAGAATTCAAATTTTGGAATGACTCGATTTTTCAATAGTTACCCAGACAAAAAAAAATCTTTTTTTAATGAAATTGCTGTGAAGAAACAAAAGGCGTTTTGTCAGCTTGCGGCAGAACAT
The DNA here is from genome assembly GCF_000002075.1 of Aplysia californica. Taxonomy (NCBI): domain Eukaryota; kingdom Metazoa; phylum Mollusca; class Gastropoda; order Aplysiida; family Aplysiidae; genus Aplysia; species Aplysia californica. Next base: position 168,249 of record NW_004798333.1, read on the forward strand.
GTTTCTATGTCTGATAAGTTTTAGTTTTAGTAGAGGTTTTACGGCGCTCGCAACTGCATAAGGTCATATGAGCGCAAGACGACTAGAGGTGTTACAAGAGAGTAACAAACATAAAAAAGAACGAGGGGAGATAAAGACAATAGATATTAGATAGGAAAGAAGAAGCAAACCACAGCAGAGCACCCGCCAAGCACCCACTGTCTGAGTAAAGAGAAGCACACCGACTCAATAAAGGTCATTTAGTGCTGGGAAAAAACATAAGACAGGGACAGACAGAAACTACAAAGTACAAAGGGAAAGTAAACACATTATAAGACAAACCAGTGGCGCCCTCCAGCCACCCTCATGTACAGACAGCGTTACCTAGAGTGGGCAAACTAGGAACAAACAAAACAAAATATGTGAACCCAGTTTTTAGACGAGGAGAGGATGATGATGGGACATTGGTATTTTTTGGTTTTTATCGTGGATTCCTGATCAACAACGTTCCCACTTCTCCCATCGCATTAACAAACAGAGAGAGAGGGAGAGAGGGAGAGAGGGTGGGAGAGAGAGAGAGAGATGGGGGG
>NW_004798333.1:169172-170499 GCF_000002075.1 Aplysia californica
AGAGAGAGAGAGATAGGGAGAGAGGGAGAGAGAGAAAGAGAGAGAGAGAAAGAGAGAGAGAGAAAGAGAGAGAGAGAAAGGGTACAGAGAGAGAGAGAAAGGGTACAGAGAGAGAGAGAAAGAGCTTCAGCATGCTTTTATTTGATGGAGTGGAGCAGGTGTGGTAGTGGTGAGGGTGGGATGAGGGTGCATAGCATTAGCTCACTTTGTGAATTTTAAGCACAAAAAAAAAGGACCACATCATCCACTTTCTGCAATTTCAGGGCGAAGGAGCAGGGTAGGGGCTAGCACACAATATCAGCCTTTTCTTTATCATGGATTTTTCAACAACAACATTTTTTTGACGGCTCCCCAGACACCTCAATGACCGTACACGCAGGTACATGCAGGTTCACGTCCTATGTACACGCAGAAAGTGTCCCCGTCAGAGAGTGAGCGTCTCCATGACCGTCTTGGGTACACACAGACAGCTTGCCTCGCGTCGTCTCCTCATCGATGAGTGAGTGAGTGAGGGTGTGAGTGTGTGAGTGAGTGTGGGAGTGAGTGTGTGATTGTCTCGATGACCGTCTTGGGTACACACAGAAAGAAAGCTTGCCTCGCGTCTTCGTCTCCTCATCGATGAGCGAGTGAGTGAGGGAATGAGTGTGTGAGTGAGTGTGTGTGTGAGTGAGTGTGTAAGTGTCTCGATGACCGTCTTGGGTACACACAGAAAGCTTGCCTCGCGTCTTCGTCTCCTCGTCGATGAGTGTGTGAGTGTGTGTGTGAGTGAGTGTGTGTGTGTCTCCATGACCGTCTTAGGTACACACAGAAAGCGTTCTCTTCTTCTCATCTCCTCATCGATGAGTGAGTGAGTGAATGAGTGAGCGAGTGTGTGTGAGAGAGCGTGCGTCTACTTGATGGGAGGTTCGGCGCCGACCGCCACCCCGTGCCCGCTGCGGCCGCACGTCATGTTGGTCACATCAAACCACTTGTTGGTCTCGGAGCAATACACCTCCACCGAGGACAGGAAGTCGTCGCCGTCATAGCCACCTGCGGGAGTCAGTAGATGAGATGAGATAAGATACATCTTTTTGTTTTAGCAGAGGTTTTACGGCGCTCGCAACTGCATAAGGTCATATGAGCGCCAGAAGATTAGAGGCGTTACAAGAGAGTAACAAATATAAAAAAGAAGGAGGGGAGATAAGGACGATAGATGTTTGATAGGAAAGAAGGAGCAGACCACACCAGAGCACCCATCAATCACCACACAGATACATTTTTATTGTCCAGATCCTGGCACATTGATTTGGTGTTTCACGTGTACACACACACATACACACACACACAC
>NW_004798333.1:171750-173585 GCF_000002075.1 Aplysia californica
CTCTCCCCCTCTCTCTCTCTCCCTCCCCTCCCTCTCACCTAGAGCAAACAGCTGTTTATTCAGCACGGCCACACTGAGCGCGCTGCGTGGGCTGTTCATCTGCGACACAAACTCCCACTGCTTCTTGTCGATGTTGTAGCGCTCTACCGACCGGAGCTGGCAGCTGCTGTCGTAGCCACCCACTGCGTAGATGAAGTTGTCCATCGAGATGACCCCTGCACACAGACAGACACACAGCATCGTTTGAGTTTGAGGTTCCAATTTTAGTTTTTAGTATATATATAATATGGTGAATTTACGTGCTCCACTACTCAGGACAAAAATGCCTGCTCACAAGTGAAGAATAGCCTTCTGTATACTTAGAGTTAATTCAAAGGCGCTCGAAACTGCAGTTAATTTAGCTGCTGCAAGCCTCATGGTAATACTGCCTGCTTACAATAAATGAGGAATAGCCTTCCCTAAACTTACATATGAGTCAATTCACTTGCTACACTCCTCACGATAAAACTGCCAGGTGACAAATGAGGAATAGCCTTCCCTAAACTTACATATGAGTCAATTCACTTGCTACACTCCTCACGATAAAACTGCCAGGTGACAAATGAGGAATAGCCTTCCATACACTAAGCAAAACTTACAAATCGACTAGCCTTAGATGTTAACTGAGAGGTATTATTTCACCTGCTCCACTTTTAAAGACAAAACTGCCGGCTTACAATTTTATGAGGAATAGCTTTCCACATACTAAGGTGAGGTAAGTTTGCCAAGCAACGTCCGTGCTACTCCACTCCACATGACAAAACTGCCAGCTTACAAATGGTCGCTTTTAAGGACAAGTGGGCTAACCCAGATTTTGTGGGTTTCCAGAAATCTTGACCTACACCAAGAGTGGGAATTGCCCTACCTATAGGAGAAGTTTGGTTTCATTGGTGCGTATATTTGTTTGGTATTAGTGAAAACTTTCGTTTTCTTTAAATGAAACTAAATAAGGATCCAAAAACTTAAGCTTCGATTTTCTCAAAACAGCATTTTTCGGGATGGCCCACTTGAGCTTAAAAGCGACCAAATGAAGACTAGCCAAGTTCCTTCACCTGCTCTACTCCTCATGATAAAACAGTCTGTTTACAAAGCAAGAATAACCTTCCCTGTACTAAGACGAATTAATGTACTGGCTCCTTTCTTTATGATCAAACGGCCAGCTTACAAATGAGGAATTATAACCTTCCTTAACTAAGTTACCGCCATTCCGTTAGTACTTCACCTGCTTCACTCCTCATGACAAAACTGCCTGTTTACAAAAATGAGGAATAACCTTCCCTGTACTAAGATGAGTTAATTTACTGGCTCCTTTCTTTTGATCAAACGGCCAGCTTACAAATGAGGAATTATAACCTTCCTTAACTAAGTTACCGCCATTCCGTTAGTACTTCACCTGCTCCACTCCTCATGGTGTTCATGGGTTTGATCTCCGTCCAGAGGTCGTGCTCCGGGTCGTAACACTCCACGCTACACAGCCTGTTCTGACCGTCAAAGCCACCCACGGCGTACAGGAGGCGGTTCAGCACCGCGCAGCCGACGCCGATCCGACGTGCCGACATGCTGGCGATCTCTGTCCACCGGTCGTTCTCCGCGTCATACCTGGGGGGGGAGAACAGGGAGGGATGAGGGGAGGTGTAGGAGACGGGGGAGAAGGAGGGGAGAAGGCGGGGGAAGAGAGAGAGCGAGAGAGAGAGAGAGAGAGAGAGAGAGAGAGAGAGACAGAGAGACAGAGACAGAGAGAACAGGGAAGGATAAGGAGAGGTGTAGGAGACGGGGGAGAAGGAGGTGAGAAGGAG
>NW_004798333.1:175234-180803 GCF_000002075.1 Aplysia californica
AGACAGACAGACAGACAGACAGACAGATGGACGGACAGACAGACAGAAAAGACAGACCGAGACAGAAAAGACAAACAGACAAACAGACAGACAGACAGAGACAGAAAAGACAGACAGAGAACGAACAGGGAGGGGGGGTGAGATGCCTTACCTCTCCGCCGAGGCGTGGTGCGTCGTCCCGTGCGAGCCGCCGACGGCGTAGATCATGTTGTCGATGACTCCGACACCCACCCTGTTCCGCGCCACCGTCATGGGCTGTTTGGGAATCCACACGTTCCGCATGGGGTCGTACATGTCCAGACTGTTGGAGTCCATGTTGCCGTCCGGGGAATTGTTCCGTCCGCCGATCACGTAGATAGCACCGCGCACCAGACACGCCCCGAGGCCGCTCCGAGGTGTGGGTAGGTCCGGCAGCCGCAGCCACTGCTTGTTCACAGGGTTGTAGCACTCGAAGTTGCTCAGCGACTGTCGGAGGTAGCCGCCGGCGCAGAACACCACCAGCGGGGCGCACGGCCTTCGGGGCAAGTCAGAACACTTCTGGTGGAGCTTCAGACCTTTCAGTTTCTCCGAGATGGTGTGCAAGCACTGCGGCATCTTCTTGAGTATGTGGCAGCTGTTGAGCTGCTGCTCCAGGAATTTCGGGGCCAGGAAGTTGAGCCGCACGGAGGAGAGCAGACCCTCGAGGATCTCTAACCGCTTCTCTGGGTCGTGCTCCACCCAGCGTATGACGGCTTTAAACACCTCCGACTCGCACTGCACGTTCAGCTCGTCCTGCTTCACCAGACTGATCATCTGGCACGGGGAGAGCACCAGAAACTCGTCGCACTGGATGACCTCGCAGAAGTGTTTGCGGATGTACTTGCGCGCTTTGTTCTCCAGCTCCAGGCAGCCGTGCTCGCTGGCGAAGTCTGCGATGCCGATACAGTTGCTGGGGTCGAGCTGGTGCTCCAGGAACACGGTGCACGCCTCCACCACGTGGTTCATCTGGAACATGGTGGCGGCTGGCAGAAGGTAGCACACGTTGTTCTCGTTGATGTTCACCTCGGCCGTGTAGGCAAACTCCACCAGGCGGCTCAGCGTGCAGGGCGAGATGCCGTGGAGAGGGATGGTGGTCATCTCTTCCTCGCGCATCCCGCTGGTGAACATGGCTTTGAAGTAAGGGCTGGCGGCCGCGAGCACGATCTTGTGAGCCAGGATCTTCTCCTCGCCCACCACCAGCGACACGTCGCACAGCTTCTTGGACCGCCGCAGGATGTTCATCACCTCCAGCGCCTCCTTGGGGTGCCTCATGATGGTGAAGTGCATGCTGCCGTCCGCCGGCTTCTCCGTGATCTGTGGCCGCGGTCGGTAGCACGAGGAGGTGGCCGAGGCCTCGCGACATTCCGTGGGCGATTTGTCCGCCCCCTGAGGCCGGGAGCGGAAGGAAGGCGAGGATTTCTCTTTGGAAGACATTGCTGAGGGCAAGCGAGGCCGGGGGAAACAGGCACAACGGAGAGCTCCGAGCTTAGAAAATTTCCAAAAATACACACAAACAAAACTATTTCTTTGCAAACTTCAAAGGGAACTTTGAAAAGACACGGCAATCAAACAGCGCAGGTGATATCCTCCACTGCTCGAGCACAAGCCTGTGAACTGACTGACAGACGGTGTGCGATCCACAGACGGCCAGATCTTGATATAACTCCAGAGAGCTGTGAGATGAATGCTGGTCTCCAACTTTGATATATCTCCAGAGAGCTGCGAGATGAATGATGATCTCCGACTTGATATAACTCCAGAGAGCTGCGAGATGAATGATGATCTCCGACTTGATATAACTCCAGAGAGCTGCGAGATGAATGATGACCTCCGACTTGATATAACTCCAGAGAGCTGCGAGATGAATGATGATCTCCGACTTGATATATCTCCAGAGAGCTGCGAGATGAATGATGATCTCCGACTTGATATATCTCCAGAGAGCTGCGAGATGAATGATGATCTCCGACTTGATATAACTCCAGAGAGCTGCGAGATGAATGATGATCTCCGACTTGATATAACTCCAGAGAGCTGCGAGATGAATGATGACCTCCGACTTGATATAACTCCAGAGAGCTGCGAGATGAATGATGATCTCCAACTTTGATATATCTCCAGAGAGCTGCGAGATGAATGCTGGTCTCCAACTTTGATATATCTCCAGAGGGCTGCGAGATGAATGATGATCTCCGACTTGATATAACTCCAGAGAGCTGCGAGATGAATGATGATCTCCGACTTGATAGAACTCCAGAGAGCAGCAGCAAGAAGAATGCCGGTCTCCGACAGAACCAAAGCGTAAACGTAGAAGTCGCGACCTATACAAACACAGGTCACGTGCAGTGTGTGGGCTGGCAGTTGTCAGGAGACAGGGATGGCGTACGCCAATTCACGGCAGCTTCTGTCAGACGCCAGGAAAACACAGCTCGAGGACACAGGATTCATCTTGGTTTTCTGGGAAGAGAAAAACGAAACATGGAGGTTACTGTAAGGGTGGTCGATCAGCTGGGAAAAGTCTACACGTCCAGAACGTGTCGAAGTGTGAGCAAAGAGAAGCACACCCACACAATAACAGCCATTAAGTGCTGGGGGGAAAAGTAAGACAGACAGATAGGAACAACAGAGGAAAGTAAAGAAAAGAAATAGGACCTACCAGTGGCGCCCTCCAACCACCAGCCTCTTTGCCCAAAACTAACTGCTGAAAATAATATTACAAGTACGGCAAAGAGGCAGAAGAAAAAAATAAGAGAGCAAAATGTTTTCATTTTAGGTAAGTAAGAGTTTTTAAGAGTTTCTTGACACTAGCAACACAAACACGTCAAATAAGTGCCGAAGAATAGCGATGTTACAGGACAGTATCATGGAAAGAAAAGAAAGAGCGGTAAGGCGTCGGTGGTCTAGTGGTTAGGCTCTCGGACTCGCAACCGTAAGGTAGTGGGTTCGAATCCCGTCAGGGGCTCGACGTTGTGTCCTTGGGAAAGGCACTTTACACGAATTTTCCTCATTTCACTCAGGTGGGAATGGGTACCCGGCTATAGACAGCGAAAGATCTTGTCAGTTTGTTAGTGTTTGAGTGCTTAATCAGCTGCTTGCACTGTATGCTTCACGGGAAGCTGAGAATGTTTCGGAGTGTTCTATGGTCTGCTGGGGTAATAATATAGTGTAAAGCGCATAGAGCCTGCTGTTGAGCGGGGATATGCGCTATACAAATGCTATTTATTATTATTATTATTATTATTATTATTATTATTATTATTATTATTATTATTATTATTATTATTATTATTATTATTATTATTAAGGCAAGGCTGATAAATGTGTGATAGGAAAGAGCGAGCAAACCAATCCAGAACACCCGCCAATCACCCACGGCCACCATAATTGTGACTGTCAACGAGAAAGTGGATGCCTTAGACGGGTAGAAATTTTGGACAGTTTTTAAGTGTTTGAGCTCTTAATTGGCGGCTTCCGCGGTTTGCTAACTCGAAACCGAGACAGTTTCTGAGTGATCTGATGGGAAAGGGGGGGGGGGGGGTCTATAAATAATATAGATTGCAAAGAACAAAGAGCATTGCTGCTGAGAGGAAATACGTACAAAACAAAATATGCAACTTGTATTTATTTATTATCTATTTACTATTTATCTATCTATCTATCTATCTATCTATCTATCTATCTATCTATCTATCTATCTATCTATCTATCTATCTATCTATCTATCTATCTATCTATCTATCTATCTATCTATTTTATCCATCCATCTATCTATCTATCTATCTATCTATCTATCTATCTATCTATCTATCTATCTATCTATCTATCTATTTTATCCATCTATCTATCTATTCGTTTATTTATTCGTTTATTCATTTTTATTCATTTGTGTATTAGAAGGGAAAAAACAACAAAAACAAAAACGTATAAAGTTAACACCCTGCATCCGACTCCGTCAACAGACAATCTAGATTTTAATGTACTAGTGGAGTGTGGTGTCACCGCAGCACTCACTCAATGCACGCGCACTCACTGACACCAGGACGTGACAGACAGGTGCCATAAGACAGACAGGTGGCATTAAGAGGCCGTTCGTCTGGCGGCCGGACAACACAGCGTTTGACGTCAGCACGTACATTCCAGACACACACACAAAACAGGCAGAGATGATAAGGACAAACGGCCATCGCTGAGTATGCATAATGAATGCTGCCTGAGCGAGACGGACAGAAAGAGGGGAGATACACGTACAAACAAACACATACACACAGACGAACACACACAAACACACACACACACACACAGGGAACATACAGAGATGATAAGGACACGGCGACCGCTGAGTATGCATAATGTATGCTGCCTGAGCGAGACGGAGAGAAAGAGGGGAGATACAAGTACAAACACACACACACAGACGCGCGCGCACACACACACACACACACACACACACACACACACACACACACACACACACACACACACACACACATACACAAATAGACACACAGACCATTTGACAGTCACGTTTTTTGTTTTTGTTTTAGTAGATGTTTTAGGGTGCTCGCAACTGCATAATAAGGTCATATGGCGACCGAAGAATAAAGTTGTTACAAGAGATTAACATACACAAAAAAAAAAGAAGTAGAGGAGATAAAGACGAGAGACGTTTGATAGAATAGAAGGAGCATACCACATCAGAGCACCCGCCAACCGCCCACGCCTTTACAACAAACCCCAGCGAACAATAATGACGCACGGAGCGATCAATAAGAGAAGAGCGTAAACATCAAAGTCTATAGATCTAAAAGCTCTCGAGAAATATATGTCAAGAACCTACGGAGTAACGAGTTCACGTATCTCACGGCTATAATTATAATATTATTATACTGAAAAAACCCCATAACATTCACAAAATCTGAGGGACGCTCTGAAGATCAGCAGATAAACGTTATTGCCCCACAATGGAAATTTTGTGTTGATACATATACCAAAATATCAATATACAACAATGATTCAGCTTCTTTAACACATTAGTTTCAGTTAGCATTTTACGGCACTTGCGACACATTTAGGTCATGGTAAGTGCCGAAGATTAGGAGTGTTAAGAGGTGTTTCAAGAGAGTAACAAACATAAAACAGAAGAAGGGGAGATAAGGACGATAGATGTTTGATAGGAAAGAAGAAGCAAACCACACCAGAGCACCCGCCAACCACACTCACGTAAAGGTTTTACGGCACTCGCAACTGCATAAGGTCATATGAGCGTCAAGAGGTGGACGTCAACAGAGAAATCCTTACAGAGAACCAGGCTTACTCTGCTCACGTCTCTGGCTTCAACAGCACAAAGTCTGCTTCGACTATCAAGGCACCAAGGAAATAGCCGGTCACTAGAGTGTGACAAACATACAAAAGCAGTAGAAGAAAAATTACTATAGTAAGGATTAGGAAAGAAAAAAGCAGCAGTTCCCAGTTTCAGTTCAGGCACAGATATGAGCATGACATTGTTGAATCAGCCCATTTACAATTCTACTGTGCATAAGAACAGGTTAAT
>NW_004798333.1:184619-185804 GCF_000002075.1 Aplysia californica
AGTTCCGAGCGCCGTAAAACACTTTACAAAAAAAAGAAGAAAAAAGACAGAAACAAGAGAGGGAGAGTAATGAAGCAGGATCTACCAGTGGCGCCCTCCAGCCACCTGCATGTGGTTTAGATAAAGGGACACGTCTTTCAAAGTGCCGGACTTTGTGTGGTGCCTCGCACACAACTGCACACAACTTTAGTTTTAGTAAAAGTTGTACGCCACATGCAACACAATAAGGTCATATAAGTACCGACGATTAGAGGTGTTACAAGAGAGTAACAACCACAAAATAGAAGGAGGGGAGATGAAGACGATAGAGGTTTGATAGGAAAGAAGGAGCAAACCACACCAAAGCACCCGCCAACCAACTACCCATGCACACAACTTTAATAACCCGGATGTTTGCGTGGTGCGTCTATTCAAACAGACATGGGCTGAGCGTGACTAGACAGAAGCAGAACTCTTGTGTGGCCTTGAGTAGGGCAACTGTCCTCTGAGGTGGTTAGGGGATACATACACACAGTTGGCTGAAGAATTCCATGTTGTACCAACAAAACACGCACCCCCACCCACCCTCCCTGATCTTTAGCATATCTCTCTCTCTCTCTCTCTCTCTCTCTCTTTCATCTGTCCACCAAAGGTACGCTCAAACAAAACGAGAGACGATCCAAACTAACAGCTTAAAGCTACTTCAACAACACCTATTTGCATGCACTTTGTCTTAAATTAAAATTTCCAAAACCAGTATCCGCTAAGTTATTTCATACGGTTTTAAAAAAACGTATTAAAACCCCCTAAAACAATCAACTGTGGACAACATAAAGCGCTCGGGTTTTAGTCAAAGACGTTGTTTTAAACAAGAGACTTGTAGCACTTGCAACTCAATTCGGTCATTAAAGTGCGAACGATTAGACGTTTTGCAAGAGAGTAACAAACGAAATTAAAAAAAGAAGGCGAAAGGGTAAAGATGATAGATCTAGATGTATGACAGAAAAGAAGAAGCAAACGATACCAGAGCACCCGCCAACCACCCACAGGAAACGTTTTAAGGAACCAGGAACAACACGTCGACACCAGTGCTTGCACTTATTGCACGGGAAAGGCAAGAAGACTGAAAGACAGAGAAACGACAGAAGAAACAGAGAACAAAAAGAAGGAGCAACCGGTGACGTCCTCCATCCACAAGCAGGGGCG
>NW_004798333.1:186677-188501 GCF_000002075.1 Aplysia californica
AAAAAAAAGAAAAAAAAAGGGGGGGTCAGGAATCAGGACAGCCCAGAGTGTCTGTGACCTGGAGCAGACCGCTGACGTCACGGACCCCGGTCAGCCACGGAGCTGTCACGGAATGTCTCGGGTCCGTCGGACCGACCGACCGACCGACCGATCATCCCCCACACCACACCACACCATGCGGGACGACTTCTGTATTTGACTCAGTCCGGGTGGACATTATCGACCTGACACGGCCCATTAAATGCAGGGGTGTTGGGTTTTATGAAGGGAAGAACGTCCTTCTAGATGAGCGGTGGCCACACGGTGCAGCAACGAGCATCAATCATTCCCTGACAAAGTCCACGCCGTAATACGGGGTGCCCACTACGGATGGATCGGGCCGATCGCCCGACTCGATCGCCTGAAACTGAAAACAAACACGTTTGTTTTTTGAGGCGATCGAGTCGGACGGTCGGTCGGTCAGATCGGCCGATCCCATCCGTAGTGGGCACCCTGCATAAGCAAAACACACCAAACATTCTCTGACAAAATCCCCACAGAAAGCCTAAGCAATCTATACCAAACACTCACTGACAGAGGTCACACTGTAAACGACATGCACCAAACATTCAGTAAGTAACACAGATCACATTGTAAGAAAAACACACCAATCACTCCCACACTGTAAACAACAAGCACCAAACATTCACTGACACAGATCACATTGTAAGCAAAACACACCAATCACTCCCTGAAAAAATCCACACTGTAGGCAAAACACAGAAAAACATTCTCTGACAGAATCCACACAGTTTAGTTTTTAGTTTTTAGTTTTAGTAAGTGTTTTACGGCACTCGCAACTGCATAAGGTCATATGAGTGCCAGAAGATTAGAGGTGTTACAAGAGAGTAACAAACATAAAAAGAAGAAGGGGAGATAAGGACGATAGTTTTCAATACGAAAGAAGGAGCAAACCACACCAGAGCACCCACCAACTACCCACAATCAACACAGTAAACTATCTATACCAACCATTCACTAACAGTGACCATACTGTAAGCAATGTATACCAACCATTCACTAACAGTGACCATATGGTAAGCAATGTATACCAACCATTCAGTAACAGAAACCACACGGTAAGCAAAGCATACCATCCACAACCATTCACTGACAGAGATCACACAGTAAGTGATGTGTATGTATCATCATCTATTCCCTGACAAAGTCCACGCCATAAGCAAAGTGCATCGAACACTTTCTGACAGAATCCACACACAGTAAGCGATCTCTACCAACCATTCACTGACAGAATCCACACAGTAAACGATCTCTACCAACCATTTACTGACAGAATCCACACACAGTAAGCGATCTCTACCAACCATTTACTGACAGAATCCACACACAGTAAGCGATCTCTACCAACCATTCACTGACAGAATCCACACAGTAAACGATCTCTACCAACCATTTACTGACAGAATCCACACACAGTAAGCGATCTCTGCCAACCATTTACTGACAGAATCCACACACAGTAAGCGATCTCTACCAACCATTCACTGACAGAATCCACACACAGTAAGTGATCTCTTCCAACCATTCACTGACAGAATCCACACACAGTAAGTGATCTCTTCCAACCATTCACTGACAGAATCCACACACAGTAAGCGATCTCTATCAACCATTTACTGACAGAATCCACACACAGTAAACGATCTCTACCAACCATTTACTGACAGAATCCACACACAGTAAGCGATCGCTATCAACCATTTACTGACAGAATCCACACACAGTAAACGATCTCTACCAACCATTTACTGACAGAATCCACAC
>NW_004798333.1:192047-193569 GCF_000002075.1 Aplysia californica
TATATATATTATACGCATTCCCTCGCTATATATACTATCACGGAACACAGGTCACGAACTAGACCTATGCTGCCCTACACTGACAATTTAAAACGCCTTTATATATATAGCGTTTTCGAGAAATCAACGAATTTTTAGTTTTCTTATAATGTCTGTTGAGCATAGAGGGAATGACATTCTCTTCAGGGACTAAGATCAACCGTTGATATACTGTGCAAAGTAGTTTCGATATTACAAGAAAGCTGAAAATCGTTGATTTTTTCGAAACTGCTGTGAATAAGAAAAGGGCGTATTGTGAATGTAGGTGGTGCTAAATTGTCAGAGGGGAGGTGGGAAGAAAGCGTTGGCGATGGATTGGACACACTTACTTTAAGGAAGTCAAGCAGCTGCTGCATAACAAAGAAAATGTTAGATTGGAACCCACAGGGTAAAAGTTCAAGGGGAAGACCACGTGGAACCTGGAGTTGCCATCAGTACAGGTGACCCTAAGGCAGGTGCGATTGTATTCATGTAGTCAGGTCAACTGTATTCATAACCAGCAATCAATGTACCGATCAACGCTTTCCAATCATTGTCATAAAAAACAATTTACACAACCATCATTCCAAAAAAAGAAAAAAGAAAGAAAAAAAAAGACTACATCAGCAACATTAATTTTATCAACAAACTGGGCCTGCTATAACTGTCCTGTATGACGTCAAGCTTTCATAACTGACCCAGCCAGTAAGGCTGGGCAATGAGTCGCTTTAGCAAATTCCAGATAATATGTTAGTGCACCATTTCGGCAAATAATATGTTATGCACCATCTCGGCAAATGGGTAAGAACCACTTCGACAAACGGGTTGGCACCACTTCAACAAACGGGTGCGCCCACTTCGGCAAACGGGTCAGGAAAAAAGAGTCAAGTGTCTGAAGTTAGATAATGGTTCATTCAAAATGATCCGGTTATCCGGACAGATGTCCGGATTTTGCCCACCTCTACCAGCCAGTCCGCGGAGGACACAGCTTGCCAATCACACATTGAGACACTGTGGTTGAGAAAGCGGCTAATAGACTAATAGTACATCATCTGTACTGTCTGACCTGGTGCCGTGCGGTGAGGGGAGTAAAATACTCGACTCTCTGACCTCTGTTTAGATTTAGTAGAGGTTTTACGGTGCTCGCAACTGCATAAGGTCATTTGAGCGCCAGAAGATTACAGGTGTTACAAGAGAGTAACAAACATAAAAAAGAAGAATGGGAGATAAGGACGACAGATGTTTGATAGGAAAGAAGAGGCAGACCACACCAGAGCACTCGCCAACCACCCACTCTCTGACTTCGGGCCTTACACCCGGGGCGCAGAAAATACTCAACTCTCTAACCTCTGACCTTACACACACGGAGAAGAAAATACTCAACTCTCTTGAAGAAAATACTCAACTCTCTTGAAGAAAATACTCAACTCTCTTACCTCTGACCTTGTAAGTGTCGTTATTCATAGTTATTACAAAACTACTCTGGATTGTTCTCTCTGTCTCT
>NW_004798333.1:193669-195136 GCF_000002075.1 Aplysia californica
GGGTGCTCTGGTGCTTGCAACACAATAATTTCGTATAGTGCCGAAGATTAGAGGTGTTGCAAGAGAGTAACAAACACAAAAAAAAAAAAAGAGAGAGGGGAGATAAGGACCAGGGCGATAGATGTTTGATAGGAAAGAAGAAGCAAACCACACCAGAGCACCCGCCAACCATCCACCTTAAATAACATCTTGATAGCGACTTCGAATAATCTTACGATTGTGATAGAGCAGAAAGAGCATTTAATTTTTTTTTATTTTGCTCTTTTTGACCTAGTGGTCTTAGTAAGTCAAAAAGGTCCAAATTGTCAGATAGGACTCTGTAGTTCGCAGGTGGTGAGTAGGGCTGGGCAAGGAATCGCTTTAGCAAAATCCGGATAACATGTTAGTTCACCTCTTCGACAATTAAATGTATCATGAAACGCATCGGTAAAATATGGGTTAGAACCACTTCGACAAACGGGTTAGAACCACTTCAAGAAATGGGTGCACCCACTTCGGCAAACGGGTTAGGAAAGAGAGTTTAACAGTCTGAATGGGTGGTTGGCGGGTGCTCTGGTGTGGTTTGCTCCTTCTTTCCTATCAAACATCTATCGTCTTTATCTCCCCTTTTTCTTTTTCATGTTAGTTACTCTCTTGTAACACCTCTAATATTCTGGCGCTCATATGACCTTGTGCAGTTGCGAGCGCCGTAAAACCTCTACTAAAACTTAACTAACAGTCTGAAGTCGGATAATGTTTCATTGTTGAATTATCCGGTTATCCGGATAGGTTATCAGTATCCGGATTTTGCCCAGCACAGGTGGCGAGTACTGTCGAGCCGTGTGTGGTGAGTTGTGTAGGCTCTGTCTGTCTCCAGGGGTCTGTTGGGCCTCAAAGCTGTCTTGTCTTGTCTTGTCCTACCTCCTGCCGAGAACACCCACACGCCGCCCACCTGATCCTGGCTGCTTTCGTGATAAACTACACTGGACTTGCCGGCTGGCATACACGCACTCATGCTCACGCGCATACACGCATACACGCATACACGCACTCAAGCACACGCGCACGCTTTATCGCTAAGCCAAACACGCTTGTGCACACGCTCACACCAACACGCGCACACTTTCACGCTAACACAAACATGTACTCACGCACACACGCGCATGCTTTCATGCTAACACAAACACGCACACGTACTCACGCACACGTACTCACACACACACGCGCACGCTTTCACGCTAACACAAACGCGCACACGTACTCACGCACACGCACTCACGCACACATACTCACGCACATGCTCTGACGCACACGCACTCACGCACACACGCTCACGCGAACATGCACGCCAACACGAGCGTAAACGCTTAAACAAGCACGAGAATAAACACACTCACACACACTCCACACACACACACACACACTCACACACACACACACACACACACACACACACACTATTTCTCATCTCTTTCTTTCTCTCTCTCT
>NW_004798333.1:195676-197274 GCF_000002075.1 Aplysia californica
ATCGCGCTGGCGTCTCGGGAAAGGTTTGGGAACGACGATGGCACTTCTGGAATTTCCTGAAAAATTCAGGAAGGTTGGCAAGCCTGCAATACGTACACCAGTATATCATACAGGATCAAAAAGTGTCGCGTTTCGAGATCGAACAATCGTATATAGATCTATATATAACCCCCACCCACTCCTCCCCCAATCCCATGCCACCCCATCCCAGTTCCCCTAAAAGTTATGTTTCCCCAGAACCCAATCAGTCCCCTAACACAACGAGATAAAGAACAAACAAAAAAACCAAACACAAAAACTCGCTGTATCACGGCGCTGACAAAGTCCACAATGTAGTGGTGGGCAAAATCCGGTTAATCTATCCGAATAACCGGATAATTCTAAATTGAAACATTATCCGAATGCAGACTCTTAAACTCGCTTTCCTAACCCGTTTTCCGAAGTGAGTGCACCCATTTTGTTGACGTGGTTCTAACCCGTTTCTCGAAGTGGTTCTAACCCATTTTCCGAAGTCGTTCATAACACACAGAAGCGCCGAAGAGGTGCACTAACATTTTATCTGGATTTTGCAAAAGCGACTCATTGCCCAGCCCTACCACAATGGCGGGCGATGACATAATAGACAAGTCCGGCATGACGCAGCACGCGGCGCCCCAGCAGGTGCGCGGGCAGACGACGGTATGCATGTTTTAGTAAGTGTTTTACGGCACTTGCAACACAATATGGTCAATAAATAAGTGCTGAAGATTAGAGGTGTTACAAGAGACGTTTGTTTTAGTAGAGGTTTTTCGCGCTCGCAACTGCGTAAGGTCATATATAAGTGCCGAAGAATAGAGGTGTTACAAGAGAGTAACAAACACCTAAAAAAGAAAAGACGACGGTATGTTTTAGTAAGAGTTTTACGGCACTTGCACCACACTAAGGTCATATAAGTGCCGAAGATAAGGGGTTTAATTTTAGTGGAGGTTTTACAGTGCTCGCAACTGCAAAAGGTCGTATTATGGACTATGAGTGCCGAAAGAGTAGAGGTATTACAAGAGAGTAACAAACACAAAGAAGAAGGAGGGGAGATAAAGACGATATTTTTTTTTTGGGGGGGGGGTAGTTTTAGTAAGAGTTTTACGGCACTTGCAACACAATAAGGTCATATAAGTACCGAAGAATAGAGGTGTTACAAGAGAGCGACAATCACAAAATAGAAGGAGGGGAGACAAAGAGACGATAGACGTTTGATAGGAAAGAAGAAGCAAATCACACAAGAGCACCTGCTAACCACCCACAGACAACGATAACTCGGGAAGTGGAACGTCCAAGAAATTTTCAAATCAGGTTCATGTATATCGTGGGGTGGTTGGAGGGTGCCACTGAGTGGTAGGTATGTCCTACTTCTTTTTTTTCCCGCTCTGTCGTTTCTGTCAGTTCTATCTCTTTTCTCGTGCTTTTTTTTCTCTCTGCTGTATGACCGTTAGTGTGTCGATGTGCTTCTCTTGTCTCAATAAATAAATACATAAATAAATAACAACAACAACAATTATTATTATTATTATTATTATTATTATTATTATTATTATTATTATTATTGTTATTATTATTATTAT
>NW_004798333.1:197374-199657 GCF_000002075.1 Aplysia californica
TAACTTAGACATCTATAAGGTCGTAACTTAGACATCTATAAGGTCGTAACTTAGACATCTATAAGGTCGTAACTTAGACATCTATAAGGTCGTGGATGACGTGATTATCGCCCTTTGCGTGGAGCCATTTCTAACCCTGTTTCATCGAACCAATCGCCAAATTTTGGCCTAACAACTTTGTCGATGAAACTAGAGACGTTGGTAAAGTGTTGTTTTCAGCAATGGTTAAGGTTTTTGATTCGTCGCGTTGATGGAAGAGAAAAAGTGTTAAAAGAAAAGGATAGAGATTTCCCAAATCCAACGTCCCCCTAGATGCCTGAATCGGTGGCTGAAATGTGAAGGTATGGGGTGGAACCTCTGCTCTTTATCGTACACATTTGGTTACTTTTCAAAGAAAACTCAAAGGACGACGGTATTGTGAGGAAATTCTTCGTCACAGCGACTGCCCTACATGGCACGGATGATGGAACGTGCTAACAAGACAACGCCCGACCACAAATGGCCACGATCAGTGAAAACTCCTTCCAAACTCATCAAATGGTTGTTCTGGACTGACCTGCAAGATCAACAAGCCTTAACCCAACAGAACATCTGGAAGATGGCCTTGACTGGAGGATTAGAAACAGGCCGCACTCTTTACAAACTTGTCAGGAACTGAAGACTGCACTTCACAAGGAATGGCAGGGGATTCTTCCGACAACCATAAGGACATTAATTCAGCTAATGAACAGACGTTTTGTATCAGTAATTCAAGCTGGAAGATGTCGCACGCCGTACTGAGCAAACTTTGATTTGGATTTTGCAAGGGTCAGTGTGAATAAAATTATCTCCCTTAAACAAAGAAAAACATTTGTCAATTCTGTTCATGTCATGTCGGCAGAAAAAGAATAAAGATCTTGTATACCAAATTTCTCTTAGCTATGTAGAATAGTAAACGAGTTATTGTAGCCTACTTTAAAGGTGGGTGGGACAGAACTTTGGCAACTCGGTATAATGTAGGGAAATACCTGTCGCTTCCCCGGTCTCTTTTCTCCGGTAAAATGACGTCAGCAGTCGCTGTTCTCCGGTAAAATGACGTCAGCAGTCGCTGTTCTCCGGTAAAATGACGTCAGCAGTCGCTGTTCTCCTGTAAAATGACGTCAGCAGTCACTGTTCCCCTGTAAAATGACGCCATGACGTCAGCAGTCGCTGTTCCCCTGTAAAATGACGTCATGACGTCAGCAGTCGCTGTTCCCCTGTAAAATGACGTCATGACGTCAGCAGTCGCTGTTCCCCGGCGCAGCCAGACTTTCTGGGCTTATCCCCCACCCCCACCCCTTTAAGGCATGGCAGAAAAAAGGTTCTGCCTTATTTGGTTGGACTGGTTTATCTTGATAAGAAACGTTTTTGTTTCTCCAGTGTCGGTGAGGTTTTACTTTCAGTTTTCATGAGACAGACTTCAACATAAGTCAAGGATCACTAGCAAACACACTGAGTGATCTTCTTGGGCCGACCTGCACGTGTGCGTTCTTGGACTGATCCAGTAGCTTGATGGCGCTGCCTCAGGCGGACAATGACAGAGTGTGACACTGCAAGCCTTCTGGCAACTTCTCGGGCTCCAACTCCATCCTGCAGCCATGCCATAGCTCTGGCACGATCAAAGTCTCTCCGCTTTCGTCTTGGTGGTATGTTAATGCGATACTGGATTTTGCGCAAACGGCGGCTTATATTGCCACCACAGTGAGCACAGTTCGAGACCTACGTCCGTTTATGACGTGCACCAGAAATTTTAAATGAGGAATGTCCGTGGTGTCGCACACAAGTCGATAAAAAGCAGTAAATTTTTGCTAAATATTCCCGAGGATTTTCGCGCCTCACGTGGTGGTTTTACTCCTTTAGGTAAGCTTTGCAGTACGCATTGGTAATTCATCAACACTTTCAGAGCAAAACATTTCGAAACATTCCTTGCTGTCTTTTTTTTTCAGGATTTAAAAAAATCAGGGCTGTCTCTCAAAGCGGTCCTTAACTTCTGTTGAAGTCTGTATGTCATCGATAAGAAACTGATCCGATCTTACTTATGTGGGATAGGGCGAGACATGAACTTTG
Source organism: Aplysia californica (assembly GCF_000002075.1). NCBI lineage: Eukaryota > Metazoa > Mollusca > Gastropoda > Aplysiida > Aplysiidae > Aplysia > Aplysia californica. Next base: position 199,460 of record NW_004798333.1, read on the forward strand.
CTTGTACGGGTAGTGGAAGGGACAGCTGTAGTCTTCGGCACTTACTTACAGGATATTTATCATAATATATTACATTTCAGATATTTATCATAATATATTACATTTCAGATATTTATCATAATTTATTACATTTCAGATATTTATCATAATTTATTACATTTCAGATATTTATCATAATTTATTACATTTCAGATATTT
>NW_004798333.1:201922-204070 GCF_000002075.1 Aplysia californica
CCCCCCCACCTCCCCTTAAAGAAAACCCCAAAACAAAACAAAAACAAAATCCCAAGGCTACGTCACTTGTAAAAACTAGGCCACAACATCTGTATAGGACAGGTGTATCTTCTATACTGGCTCATTCTTTGAGCGTTAACAAAGGTACCAATTGTAACTTGATCATGATCTGTTTAATTTTAGCAATTGTTTTACGGCACTTGCAACATAATATGGTCATACAAGTGCCGAAGATTAGAGGTGTTACACGAGAGTAACAAACACAAAAAGAAGGAGGGGAGATAAAGACGATAAGGTCTAAATGTTGGATAGGAAAGAAGAAGCAAACCATACCAGAGCACTCGTCAACCACCCAATAACAACATTAACGAACAGCGATAACAACAACAAAATCAACAACAACAACAACAAGAACGTATGTTTGCTCCTGCGAACCCCTCCTATTGCTACTGAGACTATAAATGCCAACACTAAAATACTTCAATAAATTATGACCCAGCAGGATAGATCTCTACAACTATTGAGGAGGGCACCCAAACATTTTTGTTTGATGAGCAATATGTGCGTTGGAAGCGACTTGAAACTGACACATAAGCCGCAGAGAAATAGGTAGGCTAGCCTAGATCTATTCTGGAAGCGTTTTTCAACCCCCTCACCGGTTGGCCTACATTCGTGACGTCAGATTTCGCCATCAGCGAGTCGAGAACGAGGGCGTCCGTCCGGACTTCGGAGAAAGTTTAGAATCTCAGTGGACTTTCGGTGAGTAATTTACTCAACTTTGTTTGATTGAAAATGCATGAAAATGATGTTATTTTGTGAATGCATAGGTCACATAAGTGTTTTGAAGCAGGTGAAGTTTTAAAAAGTCTTTTGATGAGCACTACATTGTGCAGGTGCTTGAGATTTTCACTTTTGAAAGAGTTACTCGCCCTTGCGTTTCCCCATCTTCTTGCCAAAGCAGGAAGTCAAGAGATAGTAGTAGGAATTCTGTTGCTGTTCCCGAATGACCTGTAATAACCTTTTCATGAAGCTGTAAATCTAGATCTACCTTTGAAGAGTTGGTAACTTAACTTTCAGGTAAGGCAATGGCCGTTAGTATTGCTTATCTGTCTCAAACTCAAGTGTTTAGTCTCATTCTCGATTGTGTACTGCCTTGCTCATCGCAGAAGTCGAGAAGAGGCGAAGTCTGCTCAAGGCTCAACTGCACTTCACTAACCCACCAACACTAAAAATACCGACAAGCCTAGCTTCAACCGATGATGACTGCACTCTTCTATAACAAGACGCAGTGCAGACTCACACGGTCGTGTAAGTGCGCAGTTGTTTCTTACGACGTGCACTCTAATAAGAGTCCATCTAGATCTAATTCTGATTGTTCAATGTTTTAATAGAAAGATCTAAGACAGACGTATTTATAGACTTATCTGGAAACTTGGTCTGATTCTAGATTTTAGACCATTTTAGTTCTATATCTAGATCTAGAATCTAGATCTAGATCTAGATATCTAGATCTAGATTCTAGATCTAGATTCTAGATTTAGAATCTAGATTCTATAACTAGATCTAGATTCTAGAGATAGACTCTAGATCTAGATCTAAGATTATCTAGATCTAGATCTAGATTTAGAGCTAAGGTTCTAGCTAGCAGACTTCTAGAATCTAGACTCTAACTATTTTTAAAACAAATACAAAAGTAGGGCTAGATCTAGAATCTAGATCTAGACTAAAGTACTGGCTCTCTCAGACTCTGTCTCTGATGAGTGAGTCACTTTAGCTTATAAATCGTCACTTTTCCCGTATTGCTATGATGGTCTGCATAATTGAATGTGCTGAAGCTGGTTTTAACCGACAGGTCAACAACCTAGAATCTAGATCAAGATCTCTAAATCTCGACTCAAACTGGATAGCCTACTAGATCTCTACTTAAGTTTAAGAATGTGGATCCCGTCTGTTTCTAAGGCTTGGCATCATCCACACAGAGTACTGGATATATACTCAGATTATACTGACTTAAATATTTGGTGTGAATGTTTTATCCCAATGAGAGCGAGGTGCACTGTTATTTTTCAGACGCCTACAGAATGAGCAGTAAATATTAAAAAAAAATTTAGGTTGCCCCCCCTGATCTAACAAAAACATGTGGGGGGG
>NW_004798333.1:204170-205732 GCF_000002075.1 Aplysia californica
TATATTAATTACCCCAGCATACCATAGAACACTCCGAAACATTCTCAGCTTCCCGGAAAGCATACAGTGCAAGCAGCTGATTAAGCGCTCAAACACTAACATACTGACAAGATCTTTCGCTGTTTATAGCCGTGTACCCATTCCCACCTGGGTGAAGTGAGGAAAATTCGTATAAAGTGCCTTTCCCAAGGACACAACGTCGGGTCCCTGACGGGATTCGAACTCACGACCTTACGGTTGCGAGTCCGAGAGCCTAACCACTAGACCACCGACGCCACCGAAATAAGGTTATAGTGTTGAAATGAGCTTTAAACGCATATCGTTATCAACATATTATTCTATAATATCATTATTCCTCTTGTATTCAAACATATTTTCTTATTGGGTCTTTTAGGAAGAAACTTTTCGTGAGTGGCGTACTCGGTTCAAACAATTGGTCGCTTTTAAGGACAGGCGGGCTAAACCAGATTTCGGGGGTTTTCAGAAACCTTGACCTACACCAAAAGTGGGCATTGCCCTACCTATAGACGAAGTTTGGGTTCACTGGTGTGTATATTTGTTTGGTTATAGAGAAAAACTCTCCTTGTCTTTTGAAGAAACTGAACAAGGGTTCAAAGACTTTAACTTCGATTTTCTCAAAACAGCATTTTTCAGGATAGCCCCCTTGTGTTTAAGAAGGACCAAATTAATGTGTTTCGACGAGGGACAATCAGGCGCTTGTCAATTATTGTTGAGCTTGTAGAGTTATTGGTATCATTATAGCTTGTGCATCTGTCTTGCCTTCTATGTTTTAAAAAAGTTTTAGTAAGGTTTTACGGCGCTCACAACCGCAAAAGATCATATGAGCGCCAATTGCCTTCTACGAACCCCCCCCCCCCTCCTCAATCTACTTTGAAAAGAAGTCGAGATATATGCGACTGAAGGAGACGGGAATCGCCTAATTTCAGGGGTAAAATTAATCAGAAAATGTCTGCCAAAGTTGGTAACCTACAAAGGTTGAGAGTTCTTGGGAATTGAAAAATTACAACTTTTGGATTTTAATCAACGTTTTTAAGTTAAATCCACGAAGAAATGTGCGCTGACATGAACATAAAAAGTGTTTAGTCAAAAAGAAAAAAAAAAGAAAAGATCAAAATTGCCAAATTGGCCGGGAAATGCCGATTTCTTCGGTTTCCTTCCTTTGACGATCGCCTGATTTCACCATGATGCCTGACACAGGTATGGCCTATGTATTCCAACTGTTTCTTTTTCCCTTTAACCAACGTCTGTTTTTGCTAAGACTGTAAACTTGTTCATTTTCGATTTTTAAAGATCCACTTAATCTAGCATCTCTTAATAAAGATCGTGTCAGAGAGAGACAGTGGGCTCTCGTGGCCTAGAGGTTAAGGTGTTGGCCTCTCATTCAAAGATCCCGGGTTCGATTCCGGGTAGCGACCAAAAAATTTTCTTCTCTAAAATTGTCTCCTTTCACATCCTTTCCTGATCTCTAACAATGTTCTGTTGTCTGCTTTCATTTCCACTTTCTGCCCCCACCCCCTCACCTCCTTTGTCCCCTCCTCTGG
>NW_004798333.1:205832-208254 GCF_000002075.1 Aplysia californica
CGTGTGCAAGTTGCGCACGTTAAAGATCCCTTGGTGGTCTAAAATCGATAAGAGTAGGCTTCGGCCGCCACCCGGGCAAAATTCAAAATTTTCTACCAACGAAAAAGTATTAGGTGTGTCCCGCGCGGTCATATGACCTTATGCAGTTGCGAGCGCCGTAAAACACTATACTAAACAAACAAACAGAGGTGTAGATCTTTCCTACCAGAAGATCAGGGGTGTGGCAGAAAGACAGCAGTAATGAGGAGCCAAGGAGTAGCAGTACAAGGCTGCAGAAAGAGTCAGGAGCCCAGAGGTGGGGACAAAGGAGGTGACGGGGTGGGGGCAGAAAGTGGAAATGAAAGCAGACGACAGAACATTGCTAGAGAGCAGGAAAGGAGGTGAAAGGAGACAATTTTAGAGAAGAAAATTTTTCGGCCGGTACCCGGATTCGAACCCGGGACCTTTGAATGAGAGGCCAACACCTTAACCTCTAGGCCACGAGAGCCCCCTATGTAGACTTTATGGTTAAACGGGACCCACATTCTTAAAGAAGTACCCTCAAACTGTTTGATTTTGTTGTTCCTTTGACAAGAGCAAGTTATCGATTCTCGCAGAGACCAAATAGATACAGGCTAATTTGCATGTTCAAATACAGACTTGCAGTCTGAAAAAAACACATCAATAGTTTCACCCTATGGAAATGTAAAAATATGGATAAAATGTTTTTTATTATTGAAAATCTTTGGTAATTGTGACAATTGTTTTAAAAACACTTCCAGCGTCTGTTGTAACATTGTGTCTTTTCCAATGTCTGCCTGTACTGTAGTCACAGTGTCATATATGTATAAACTCTTTGAACCCCCATCAGACGCTGGGAGCGTCTGGCGGTATTAACCCTGTTCCCCATCACACACTGGGAGTATCCGGTACTAGTGACAACTGTTTCGTTTTATTTACTGCTAGTTATTACTTGTTTTTCGGAACTTCCCGAACCAAGTTTTTTAGTAATGACTAAGCCGTTATTTCCCCTATTAGTCGTTGGAGGCAAGCTTTTGGGGTTATAACGAGACATAGTACACCAGGTTTAGGTGAATGTAGAAAAAACCTCCGGGAAACGGTAGAAAAAACTCAGGGCTTAAAGAGTTAAGTAATCTATGGCGTTGCTACACAAGATCACGGAGTTTTAATTTTTGATAAAACATGTGAACAAATGAACGTGGGTGGTTGGCGGATGCTCTGGTGTGGTTTGCTCCTTCTTTCCTATCAAACATCTGTCGTTCTTAAATCTCTCCTTTTTTTGCACGCTACTGTCGTTGAACACATCTATCCTTCGGCATTTATGTTAAGTTATGTGACCTTATTGTGTTGCAACTGCCATAAAACTCTCCCTAAAAAAAAATGTGATTGTGTGGGGAGAGAATTTTGTACATTTCACAGAGAAAATGAGTTTTGAAGATGTCCGATTATAGGTGTGTTAGAATGACGTTTGAATTAAAGATTAGTTTGACACAATAAAATTTGATGACTCTTGAAAGTAGCCTAGAGGCTACTGGGTATTCTTTTTAGAAAGGCGTAGGTGGTTTTCTTTTTTTCCTATTCTGTGACCCTTTTTTATTTTGAATGTTGTGGTTGGAAACTAATAATCATATAGATTGATTATGTCAGCAAAAATTGGTCATTATTATATCCAGTCCACTCGCTGTAAAATTAAAAATCCTTAGATATTCTGATTGGAGTGAAATCTTCAATGCCGTGGTCTCAGGTGCGTATATACCTCAGTGTGGCTACTTTCATTTTTACCTTTGTGTCGAACACCGTACATACCTGCCTCCGTGGGTGGATGGTTGGCTGGCGAGGGTTTAGGTGTGGCTGGTTCCTTCTATCGTATCAAACTTGTATCAGTGGGTGGTTGGCGGGTGCTCTGGTGTGGTTTGCTCCTTCTCTCCTCTATCAGACATCTATCGTGCCTATCTCCCCTCCTTTTTGTGTTTGTTACTCTCTTGTAGTCGGTGGTTGGCGGGTACTCTGGTGTGGCTTGCTTCTTCTTTACTATCAAACATCTATCATCCTTATCTCCCCTTCTTTTTTATGTTTGTTACTCTCTTGTAACAACTCTAATCTTCTGGCGCTCATATGACCTTATGCAGTTGCGAGCGCCGTAAAACCTCTAGTAAAACTAAAAAAACCAACCTCTCTTGTAACACCTCTAATCTTCGGCACTTTTGACCTTATAATTGTGTTGCAAGTGCCGTAAAACTCTTACTAAAACTAAAACAACATTTCTATTAGGTATTTTCCCTTTATTATCTCCGTCTGTCTTTGTGTGTTACTGTAATGTTACTGTAATGTTACTGTAATGTTACTGTCATGTTACTGTCATGTTACTGTAATGTTACTGTAATGTTACTGTCTAGTAACACCTCGAATCTTTGATATATAT
>NW_004798333.1:208354-209800 GCF_000002075.1 Aplysia californica
AGATAGCTACTACTGCTGTCTCGCTGTGGTGCCTGCTCATCATAATCATCATCATCATTGCCTTTCTCACCCTGGATCAGGATATAGGCCACGAACAAACACTTTCCACCTTTCTCTGTCCTGGGCTAGTCGCTTGATGTCACTCCATGTCTTCCCACTTTCCTGCTGATGAAGAAGCTCCCCCGTCTCCCAAGATGGAAAAATTATAAGGAATGTTTGTTCGTGTTTCTATACTTTTCCTTTTTTACTGGGTCCGGTAGTTGACCCTCCGCAAACTGTCACTTTTCGGATGGCCAGACCTATTCACCTTTAGTCGCCTCTTACGACACGCAGTATCACGACAGGTGTATTCTTTACTCTAAAACTATGGGGTCCCCCACCTGCAGGGGAGACGTCATAATATTCTATAACAAATAACTACTGGCGTGTTAAGGTCTCCATTGACACAGGTTTGATCATTTAGGAGGCGGGCTTCTCCCTGCCTGTCAAAACCAGCGTGGGATCGGAAGAATACTAACATCCTAGCAGAAAGGCCTAACTTCTCGCTCAAATTTCCCCACTCAGGAATCAAACCCGTGTCCCTTGCATGCGACGTTGGAGTGCCAAACTGCTATAACCACAGACGCATGTATCAAAGAGCCGATTGTAGAATTAACTAAAATAAAGTTTGTAATAATAATAATAATAAAAGAGCCGTAAAACTCTGACTAAATCTAACAACTGCCCTTGGGTACTGCCGCAGCTTCTGAAATCCTCCCTCTCGCGATCTGGAATGTCCTGCAATCTAAGAGCTTATCGGGAATTCCCCATAGCTTCACCACAAGCCACATCCAGCTCTAGAGGCTAGCGGACTCCTGTGCGCCGGCCCAGCCAAACATAAACACAGGACCATCCGCGAGACGTAGCAACAGATCTGTTCACATCTCCGGCAACGAGCTGATAAAAGCCCGCGAGAGGTGTTATCTTAATTAATATACAACGGGAATAAACGAGGGACGCGAGGCAGAAAATGAAAACATACGCTGGAGAAATGGGAGCCAAGTTATGGGTTCTCATGCACCGAAAAATGGCGCAGGAATTGTAAATCAAACGATCTCAGACTTATCGTTTGCTGTTGCTATTGTTGTCTTAGAAAATAACACCATTTCTGTTTTTATCCTTACGTAAGGCGGTGTTATTGGCAACTTTTCAATAAGACAATTGTCTTTGGAAATGAAGAGTGAAAGTCTAGGACAGAGCTTGTCAACATTTTTATAGCCAGCGAGACAGTGCCTGTCAACAATGTTAAAGCCAACGCCAGCATTTCCCACCTTTGATTTAAAAGGCCAAAATGTTTGTACCTCCCACCTACCGAAGACAATAAAAAGTAAAGTTGTTCCCGCATCCGATCCGGACATTGGAGATTGCCTTGTTAGTGAGACAACTTCCTGGGCCTTCGGCATATTG
>NW_004798333.1:211236-212945 GCF_000002075.1 Aplysia californica
TTCTTTCCTAATCCTTACTATTGTCATTTTTCTCTACGTCTTATGTATGTTTGTCACTCTCTTGTGACCTGCTATTTCCGGGATTCCTTGATAATCGAATCAGACTTTGTGCTGTTGAAGCTAGAGAGGTGAGCAGAATAAGTCTGATTCCCTGTAAAGACTTCTCTGTTGACACCCACCCCTTGGCGCTCATATAACCTTATGCGGTTGCGAGCACCGTAAAACCCTATGCTATAAAAATAAATTTATCTTGAATAGAAGTCGAGATATTTGCAATTAAATGAGATGGGGGCGCCTGAAAGCTTAGGTAAAATTAACAAGAAAATGGCCGCCAACGTTTGGTGATTTCCAAAGCTTGAGAGTCCTTGAAAACTTACAAATTTTTTTTTTTTTTGGTGCCTTTTTTCAATGCTTTTCAATTCCATTCACACAAAAATCTGTTCTTAAATGGACATAAAATGTGGTGATCCTGAAGAAGAAAAAATCGATAAAAGTTGCCAAACGGGCGTAGAAAATGCTGTTTTCTTTAATTTCACCACGGTGCCTCGAATGGTCGCTATAAAGGACAAGCGGGCTAATCCGGATTTCAGGAGTTTCCAGAAATCTTGATCTATACCAAATATGGGCATTGCCCTACCTATAGGAGAAGTTTGGTTTCATTGCTGTGTATACTTAGTGTTTGTTGATAGAGAAAACTGTCTTTTAAAGAAACGGAACAGGGTCCTAAAAACTTTACCTTCGATTTTCTCAAAACAGCATTTTTCAAGATAGCCCCCTTGTGCTTAAAAGCGACCATATATTCTCATGAGAAGTGTCTGTTGAAGAAAGCTAGATCATGTATCCAGAAGGTTCTTCCTTGTGTCGTTGATGTTTGTGCGGGCCCTAATGTCAGTGTTTAGTGCGCGGGATTAGGGAGTTTGTGTGAACGGTGAGGACTTACGTGAGGCTTCAGAGGTTTCACATTCCGGGGACACAGTTGGGGGCGGGTGTTGGGTGGGGGGTGGTTGCTTGTTGGGGAACTTGTAGCAGATCTCGTGTGTGCTAGTGTGACAAATGTGAAGCAGTGTGGTGGAATCAGGCTCTCGTCAAAATAATCAAAGTGAAGATGCTGGAATTTTTCCGCAGGTTTGTAACTTTTTATCGAATTTTTGGTTTTTGGCTCAACATCTTACATGCCCATTAAAGAACTCATATCCGTGTGGACTTTACTGAAAAACGATGTTCGAACGCACAAAAGATGTAGATTGTCAGTTACCATGAACTCTTATCTTAAGCTAAGGAAATAACTAACCTTTTTGGGCCATTTTCTCATTAATTTTACCTCTGAAACTAGGTGACCCCCACTTCCTTCATTCGTCAATATTTTGACTTGTATTCAAGATAAACGGATATTTTTTTTTCCATCCAAATAAAGACAAGTGAATAAGGTTTAAGATGATACCAATAACTCAACATGCCCAAAAATTGACGAGAGCCTGATTGCACCGCGTCGTGCCACAAATCGTGTAGGGTCTGTAGATGATCCAGGACGATACAACAGTCAGATGCCGTGGCGTCTCTGAGGACAGATAAAGAGATGGCCCCATCATGTTTGGCTTTGGTTTGGGTTGAGTTTAATGCCCTCGAAGATCCAGATACAAATGGATGGCTCCATGGCAGAACGCACTATATTCAATAACTACAAAAGTTTGAATAATTCAAGTGTGCGT
>NW_004798333.1:213045-216624 GCF_000002075.1 Aplysia californica
ATGTGTGTGTGGGGAGGGGGGGGTTTACTTTGCTGATGCTCGCCATCTTGACTCTCTGGGTGTGTGTATGTGTGTGTGTGTGTGGGTATGTGTGGGTATGTGTGTGTGGGTATGTGTGTGTGTATGTGTGTGTGGGGAGGGGGGGAGGGTTTACTTTGCTGATGCTCGCCGTCTTGACTCTCTGGGTGTGCAGAGCCTGTTTTTTGGGGTTTGAAAAATTGGCAGTTAGCTATGAGTGTGTCGGGGAATGTGTAACTGAAAAATTGGCCGCTAGCTATGAGTGTGTCGGGAATGTGTAACTGAAAAATTGGCCGCTAGCTATGAGTGTGTCAGGAATGTGTAACTGAAAAATTGACAGCTAGCTATGAGTGTGTCAGGAATGTGTAACTGTACTGTAGTGTAACGTAACCACAGAGTGGGTGGTTGCAGGGTGCTAGTGGTAGGTCCGGTCTTTCTTTATTCTGTTCTTTCCCATCTTTCTTGTGTTGCTTCTGTCAGTTATGTATCTTTGTCCCATCTTTCTTGTGTTGCTCCTGTCAGTTATGTATCTTTGTCCCATCTTTCTTGTGTTGCTCCTGTCAGTTTTGTCCATCTTTGTCCCATCACTAAGTGATCATAATGTGGGTGATTGGCGGGTGCTCTGGTGTGGTTTGCTTCTTCTTTCCTATCAAACATCTATCGTTCTTATCTCCACTCCTTCTTTTTTGTGTTTGTTACTCTCTTGTAACACCTTATCTTTTGGCACTGATATGACCTTATGCAGTTGCGAGCGCCGTAAAACTTCTACTAAAACTAATCCATTTATCGTGCTATATCTGTTCTCCTTCTTTGTGTTTGTTACTCTCTTGTAACACCTCGAGTCTTGGGCACTTCTATGACCTTATTGTGTTGTAAGTACCGTAAAACTCTTACAAAAACGAAAACGACTCAAACAAATTTGGGTGTTTGGGGGGCGCCATGTGTAGGTGCGACTGCTGTTTTTCTCTGTCTGTCTTTCTTGCTTTTTCTTTGCACAAAATGACAGTTATATCGTGTCGATGAGCTTCTCTCCACACACACACGTGTGACAAAGGAACAAACGTAAGGGAGGTTCCAGATTTCTTCAGGAATGTCACGATAAAAATTTACAAAGTAGGAAACATTTTCCAGGAGTGGCCATTTTTGGTGGGTTTTTTTGGGGGGGGGGGGGTTTGTTCTGGTCACGTTTATGTTTTAAATCTGGTGTGTTGACGACTGTAATGCCCGAATGGTTATACCCTTCAAGAAAATTATCGAAAAGACAAAAGGGGGCTCTCGTGGCCTAGAGGTTAAGGTGTTGGCCTCTCATAAAAGGTCCCGGGTTCGAATCCAGGTAGCGACGGAAAAATTTTCTTCTCTAGAATTGTCTCCTTTCACCTTCTTTCCTGCTCTCTAGCAATGTTCTGTTGTCTGCTTTCGTCTCCACTTTCTGCCCCCACCCCCTCACCTCCTTTGCCCCCTTCTCTGGGCTCCTGACTCTTTCTGCAGCCTTTCTACTGCTTCTCCTTGGCTCTTTACAGCTGTCTTTCTGCCACACCCCTGATCTTCTGGTTGGAAAGATCTACATCTAGCCTTCTCGGACAAGGGTGAAATATTTTGGAGGTCCTGTGTACAAGTTGTGCACGTTAAAGAACCCTTGGTGGTCCAAAATCGATAAATAAGAGTAGGCTTTGGCCGCCACCCGGGCAAAATTCAAAATTTGTTACAAACTGAAAATGTTTGATGTGTCCCGCGCGATGTATGACCTTAAATGCAGTTGCTTTGCGAGCACCGTAAAACATTTACCAGAAAAAAAAAACCAACAGAAAAGACCAAAGCGGAGACTTAGGTGTAGAAAGCTCAACATTCAGCAGTGCTCACCTGCCAAGTACTCCAGAATCATCCGAGTGCTCCGATTTTATTTACAGGGATGCCACTTTTCCGCTTTTTTCCGGTATTTCCAGTATTTTGATCCTGATCCGCTATGCCGTTATTAAGATCGAGATAGAATGTATAGTTGGAAAAAAACCAACTTTTCACTGTATGCCTGAAATATGCAAGTGAGAGGAAAGATTGTGTCATGTTGAGTACGTCTAATCTATTTTTCTGTAAATGTTTGTCATTTCGATCTATGTACAGCCTTTGGGGTTTCAAATTGCTATTCATATGTTAGCGAGACTGTAGTGCGTGGATTTTCAGCTATTTTCCAAAAAGTTGAGTGGCATCCCTGTATTGAATTTTGCCTCTATGGAAACACTCACATGGGATTTGCATACATCCAATTTTTTTTCTTGAATTCCATTTCCATAGGTCGTATGCGACTGTGGAGCGTATTGTAAATGACGAGAAAATACTCAAATATATTAAGTTTATTTGCAATATTTGTGCAACTTACCGTAAATGACCTGAAAATAAAATTTGTTCTTTAGGTTACTTTGCATGTTTTTGCAATTCACTTATTTGTCATGATCGGTTCACAGCGGGATTCGAGTCTTTGGGGGTTTGACACTCTCCCCCTTTTTTTTAACCGCAAACTCTTAATTGGTAGGAAGGATGTGGTGGTGCAGGGGTTGGCAGGTCTGGCATTATTGCTGAGCTAAAGCAAAAGGACTTTGATTTTCAAAAGTGTTTTCTCTACTTCCATCTCAAATTTGAAAAAAAAAAATTGTCTTTGAAAATTTACTGTGACTGTGTCAACCCTGTTCATACTTGGTCGTGCGGGAGGTTGGCGGGTGCTCTGGTGTGGTTTGTTCCTTCTTTCCAATCCAGCAGCTATCGTCCTAATCTCCCCTTCTTCTTTTTTATGTTTGTTACTCTCTTGTAACACCTCTAATCTTCTGGCGCTTATATGACCTTATGCAGTTGTGAGCGATGTAAAACCTCTACTAAAACTAAAACACTAAACTAAAAAAACATCTTGATCATTAAATGTTCAGTTTCTATATTTCGAGGAGCAAAAAGTAAGTATTCTTTTTTCTTTTTTTCTTCCGAAACAATAGTTCATTAAAAAAAATAGATTTTTATAAAGCAAAAAAATTGCTTTTTTGGGGGGGGGTTTCTTTTTTAGTTTTGTTTTTTTTTCAACACAAAATAGTTTCTACGTTTTTTTGTTTTGCAAAAGTCCTTATTGTCCAGTGAAAACGAAAAGTACTTTTTTGTTTTCGTATTTTAAGTGAACAAAATTTTTGTGATGCTTTTTCTTGTCACATTTTTGTGGAACTCTCCTTCTTCCTAGACGTTTCCTGTAAGTTCTGCCATTTTTTTCAAATTGTTTTTTGAAAATAGAAATGTTGGATTAATTTATCTAGGATAGTTTTAGTTTTTCTAAGATGCAAGCTGTTCATTTTTTGTGTACAAAAACTTTGAAACGGGCAGCAAAGTTCGCCTTTTACTGTGGCTTGCTTTCCAAAGAAATTGTTGTGTGGTTATTTGGAGGAGTGCTTTGCGGGTGGTTGGCGGGTGCTCTGGTGCGGTTTGCTCTTTCTGTCTTTCCTATCAAAACATCAATCGTCTTTATCTCTCCCCTCCTTCCATCTTTTGTTTTTGTTACTCTCTTGTTACGTCTTGTAACACTTCCCCAAT
>NW_004798333.1:216724-224070 GCF_000002075.1 Aplysia californica
AACAGCAACAACAACATCAACAATAGTAACAACAACAGCAACAATAGTAACAACAACAACAACAACAACAACAACAATAGTAACAACAACAAAAACAATAGTAACAACAATAACAACAACAGCTTAGACTTTGTGTCAGAAAACAACAACAATGGTAACAACAACTACAACAACAGCAACAACAATAACAATAGTAACAACAACAACAACAATAGTAACAACAACAACAACAACAACAACAGCTTAGGCTTTGTGTCAGAAAACAACAACAATAGTAACAACAACAACAACAACAACAACAACAACAACAACAACAACAACAACAACAACAGCTTAGACTGTGTGTCAGAAAACAACAACAATAGTAACAGCAACAACAATAACAACAATAGTAACAGCAACAACAACAACAGCTTAGACTTTTTTGTCAGAAAACCACAACAAAACAACAGAACAATAACAACCGGGAAACGCTGGTTCGTTGCTAATAAAGAGCCCACATTATAATCTTTCCTAATAACACGTCTATTGTGTCCGTAATCACGCCCCAGAAAGAGTTTTATACCTTTTCCTCGTCCTCTTTATCTCATTGTTATCAGGCCCCGCTACTGCAGAACCCGACCCTTTCAATGTCCAAGGTGTTATTTAGCGTCCCAATTGACTTACAATGACCTCTTGTGAATATATGGAAGCCCGAAGGAGTAGTGAGAGACTATGAACAGTTTGCAGAGGTCTCCCGTGGCCTACAGGTTAAGGTATTTGCCTCAGATTCAATAGGTCCCGTGTTCGAATCCGGATAGAGTAGGAAAATGTTCTTTTCTAAAATGTTCTCCTTTCACATCCTTTCCTGTTCTCTAACAATGTTCTGTTTTCTGCTTTCGTCTCCACTTTCTGCCCCCACCCCTTCACTTCCTTTGCCCCCTCTTCTGTGCTCCTGACTCTTTCTGCAGCCTTTCTACAGCTACTCCTTGGCTCCTTCTTTTTCTGTTCTTTTTTGGCTTTGCATTTTGATATTGTTTTGTTGGATATTTTTTGTTTCATTTTCTTAACGCTATTTTATTTCTCGTTTCTTTCTTTCTTTCTTTCTTTACCCATTTTAAAATAAATGTTCTTTAAAAAATGTTTTGTTCCTTTTACGTTTGCTCCCCCCTTCTTTCTCTTTCCCTACACGTAGCGTCGGTGACCTAGTGGTTGGGCTACCGGACACACAACTGTGTGATGCAGGTTCGGGGGTTCGAACCTTAGATCGGTCCGACGGTGTATCCTTGGTTAAAGAACTTTACATGAATTTCCCAATTGGCTCGGTCCTTTCGGAGATGGATGTTGAACGCGGACGTCCCTCCTCTTAAATAACCTGATAGTGTTGATCGGGCGTTAATTAAACCTTATACCATTTCACCATTTTCGTTCCCAACACTTCATCTCCTCTTCCTGTCTCTCCTCTTTCACTCATCCTTAGTTGTCACTTCTTCCCCCATCCTTAGCCAGTTCTACTTTCATTCCCTTCTTTCTTCAACATTCATTCGTCCTTCACCTCTTTTTGTGCATCCATCTCTTCCTCCTAATTCTTTCTCAATAAATGGAGAGTGAACATGTCAAAAGAGAATGATAATATTGTACAAGAACACGGAGGAAAGAAAAAAGATGACGGTTAGGAGAAACAAATCTTAGATGGAAATATTTGGAAGCGCGGGGGCGCCGCAAAAATGGGGACACAAAAAAAGTGAGTAGACGACGATAAAGATAATGAGAAATGAGAAAACACCCACATTAAGTGGAGACATTTCCCCAGTACTTTGCAGAAAAGGGACATGGCGTTGGAGAGTACAAGTTTGTCGCCCACTCTATCAAGTTTATGAAACATTAAGCACTCTCTTCTAACATTATTGGAAGAGAACGAACCCCGAAGGACCGATTCCAGCCTAATCATTTTTGTGGAATTTTCATTTTTTCTTAACGATTTTAACCGTTATTTTAGCTAAACGCTAATTTTTGGATTGCCTTTTTGTTGCCAAAAGTGGAGAGCCAATGGTTGTATTAACACATACATTTGGCACAACGATATGTTGCAGCAATGTTCAAAAATGTAGAAAATGTTTTCTATTTTTCAACTCATTTAGCTCAAAATAAATGAGTTTTCCTTATGAAAGTTTTAGAAAACGTCATTCTTATTAAAAAATAAACTTCCGCAGAAAAAGAGGTATGCATGAGCTAAATGAGGCTCTGTGAAGATTAAGATTTAGTCCTTAACTTTCAAAATACAAGAAAGTGTATGATGATAGCTTCCAAACTGCTTGAGATATCAGGTTTTTAATTTTTTATATGTTTAGAATTGATAGCGGTCGGCATTAATGTGGCAACCAAATACGTCGATATAGAGAAGCTGAGTTGATCACTAGTTATTTAATCAGGCATACCTTCCAAATCTCATCAATTTTAAATAAAAACTCTTGTACCAAATCTATGTACCTGTAGCATTGGCTACTCACTAATCTATTTGCTCAACTTTTTCTTCTCTCTTACGATTCCGTTTCAAGAAACAGCTGAATATATCACCAACCTCCCACGGTATTGGAACAGAAGAGTCATAGCTTCATTAAAAACCCATAGCCTTCCACTAAATAACAATCTCAATCGGTGGAAATTATTAATCCGCCCATATGTGAGAGGTGTAACTGTCATGAAATTGAAGATGAATTTCACTTTATTTTCTATTGTTCACACTTTGTCTACCAAAGGAAATTGTTAATCCCTCCCAGCCTGACTCAGCCCAGTGACAGAAATATGCAATGTTTGACTCACGATAAGAGATATGTGCACAACCTTTAGCTATTCATAATGGAAACATTATCTATCAAATGAGTGTTTTGTGTGATGTGATGTGGGCCAATGGCCTTAAATACTGAATAGACTTACTTACTTGCCCATCTTTACTTTTGTTTGGTCTCTGATGAGAGTCATATCAACCAGAGCTAATTTCAAATTTTAAACTTTTATGATTACATATTTTCCCTGTAGTGTCTTCCACCAGAACGTTTACACTAGACAAGACGTGAAATAGAGAAAGATCAGCCCTGCTTGTTGTTGTAATTAAACTTTTATAAGCTTAGTGTCGACCCAGAAATTCTTGTTACAATGTTGTTTACATATCTCCATTTCAGCAGGGTCTGAAACAATGCCCCGAAATTCTGGAACTAACATTCGCCCGTCCTTCGAAATTTGACTATATTGTAGTGCTGAGGGTATCATGTACACTGTTGGGGAGTTTTTATGTGTCACGACGCAGTGGAATCAGGCGCTCGTCAATTTTTTGGATGTGGCATATTGGTATAAACTTAATGGTAGTTCATTTGCTTTGCCTTCAATGAAAAAATATCTATTTATCTTGAAAAGAAGTCGAGATATTTGCGATTGAAGAAGGTGGGGTCGCCTTCTTTCAGAGGTAAAAATTTCCAAACTGGCCGAAAAATGCAGATTTCACTAATTTAATTATTTTTATCAGGCTCTCGTCAAAATAATCAAAGTGAACAAACTTTCATTTTTTTCTCAGGTTTGTGAATATTTATCAATTTTTTGTTGTTGTCTCAACACCTTTCAAGCCCATTAAAGAACTCATTTCTGTGTGAATTTTTCTGAAAAACGTTGATTAAAGGCTAAAAAAAAGTAAATTTTTATTTACCACGGACTCTTAAGATAAAGAAATAACGAATCTTTAGCGGGCATATTCTCACTAATTTTTTTTCTCAAAACAGGTGACGCCCCACCTCTTTCCTTCGCAAATAGCTCTACTTATATTCAAGATAAATGAATATTTTTTTCTTCCAAATAAACACAAGTAAACAACTTTTAAGATTTTACCAATAACTCTACATGCCCAAAAATTGACGAGAGCCTGATTCCACCACGCTGCCTCACAAACTATAATTCCCTTTTACCATGACGGCCCGTAATGTTCACTATGATTGTGTCACGATGCGGTAGAATCAGACGCTCGTCAATTTTGGGGCATCTGGAGTTATTGGTATCATCTTAAAGCAGCCTGTTCATTTCACCATCTTTTAATGGAAAAAATACACTCTTATCTTGAATAGAAGTCGAGAATTTTGCGACTACAAGAGGTATTGGTCCCCTAATTTCGAAGATGACATTAGCGAGAAAATGGTTGCCAAAGTTTGGTAATGTTCAAAGCTTTGGAGACCTAGAAAAAGTGAAAATGTACGTCTTTTATGCCTGTGATCAATGTTTTTCAGTAAAAACCCACACAGAAATATGTTTTTAAATGGACATAAAAAGTACTGAGCAAAAAACCCAAAAATTTAAAAGCTAAAAAAACCGGTCAAATTGGAGGGAAAATGCCGATATCTTCGATTTCATTATTTTGACGAGCGCCTTTTTTCACCACGATGCCTCACATAATTATTTTCCTGATGAAAACCTTCCACCTGCTGCAAGCAAAGATCCAAAAATGTAAGAACATGTCTGAAATAAGGTTGTGCGAAAAACAACTTCGATGAACGAGTACGGTATGTACTATACAAAGGGTAGCAGGGGGTGTGGCAGAGAGTTTACAGTAATACTACTGTAAACCCTCTCTGGGTTTTGGGGACAGTAAGATATTATAAATAGTACATTGTGCTTTGATTAATATATCATAAGTATTTGATAGATTGGAACATAACCATCCAAGGGACACTTAAATAGCTTCAAATACAATACAATGAAATAAATAAAGCAATACATTACACATGTTAATGCTTTGGACCTATGGCCACGGTGGAAATAAATTAAATAAATGAAATATACATTAATTAATTAATTAATTAATAAACTAATTAATTAATTAATTAATTGGTGAGTTGGTGAGTAGGTGAATAGGTGAATGAATAGACTAATTAATTAATAAATTAATAAATGAATGGATAAATAAATACATAAATAAAGGAAGGAAGGAAGGAAGGAAGGAAGGAAGAAAGGAAGGAAGGAAGGAAGGAAGGAAGGAAGGAAGGAAAGAAGGAAGGAAGGAAGGAAGGAAGGAAGGAAGGAAGGAAGGAAGAAAGGAAGAAAGGAAGGAATAAATGAATAAATTAATTAATCAATCAATCAATCAATCAATAGAGAAAGAAACAAAGAAACAAAGAAACAAAGACAGAAGGAAGGAAAAAAGAAAGAGAAAGAAAGTAAGTAAGAAGGAAAGAAAGAAATTAAAGACGTGTACGATAAAGAACAATGCAAATGCAAGATTTCTGCAAACTTCGCCAACAATTTCGTTTCCTCAAAATATGCCAAATAGTTTAGATTTGGCTATTTAAAACACTCCTATTCTCATTTGCCTCCCTCCCTTTCCCCTATAAAGGAAAGAAAAAGTTAATTACCTTTCTTTTCGTTTCTTTTCAGCAGCACAGACACAATAATGGCTGTTTCCCGGATGGACAACGATGTGAACGGTTCAAATATGAAGATGGAAATTGAACTCTTTGCCCTTCGCTGTTTTACCAACTCTCGAGTTTATTCTTCAGCAAATTGCAGGTAAATTCATAGCCGTGACAGTTATTATGGTAAACAAACTACAGCTTCTGTAAACATGATCTGTCATGCCCCATAAATTTCTAAGCTTTCACTTAGCTCAAAAATATCAAGCCCCATTTTGAGAATATTACTTCACGTATACGTTGTGGTAGATAATCCATCTTTCATACGCAACCCAACCCATCGAGTTCATCCTTCGACACCCATACTTCATTGGCTGAGCGAGGTGTGGTGCATTGGAAAAAAGAGAGGCTATAAACAAAAGGAAAGAAAGAAAGAACGAAAAAAAAGAAATAAGCACATCTCAGATCCGCTGAGACAACGTCTGAGTTCCCCTCCTTTACACCGAAACAACAGACAGACACCTGTAGTCACGTGACCTGGGGAAAAAAACATGGCGAGCATGACGTAACGTCTCGTCTGCGAGGCAGGAGGCTGGAGGCAGGACCAGGTTACGACCGTCGAGAGTTCTCTCCCCCTGCCTCCTCATTCACTCATCCACCTCGCTGCTTCGTCCTGGTGCGTGCGCTGATTTCACTGTCCTGTCCTCACCCCTTGGCGGAAAGCTTTGTTTCAATTTGTAGAAAGAGAAATGAAAGTACGGTCAGATTTGTCCACGGTACAGAGAGAAAAGAGCAGAGAATGTATATATATACCTATATAGTAGATATATAGATAGATAGATAGATAGATAGATAGATAGATAGATAGATAGATAGATAGATATATATATAGTAGGTTTTTAAAAAGTTTTAGTAGAGGTTTTACGACGCTTGCAACTGCATGAGGTCACATGAGCGCCAGAATATAATATATGCTTGTATATGAGTGAGTCAAAGAGAGAAAGAGGGGGTGAGAGAGAGGTGGAAAGGGGAGGGTATATGGTAGATATATCCATTATCGAAGAGAAAATTGGCTGTGTCAAAAAGGTGGATGAACAAGGGCAATTTCGTCATAATGTGACAGAAAAAAATGTGTCACGACGTGGTGGAATCAGGCGCTCGTCAATTTTGGGGTATATGAAATTATTGGTATCATCTTAAAGCTTGTCCATTTGCCTTACTTTTGATGGATAAAATATTCATTTATCTTGGATACAAATTAAGATTTTTTGCGATTGAAGGAAGTGGAGTCGCCTGGTTTCAGAGGTCATATGAACGAGAAAATGGCGGCGTAATTTACGTTATTTCCAAAGCTTGAGAGTCCGTGGAGACTGAAAAAATCCTTCTATTAAGCCTCTAATCAGTGTTTTTCAGTACAAACCTCTCAGAAATGTGTTCTTTAATGGGCATGAAAGGTGTTGAGCCAAAAAACAAAAATTCGATAAAAATTCCCAAACATGCGGAAAAATGCCAGTTTCTTTACTTTGATTATTTTGACAAGCGCCTTATTTCACCACGCTGCCTTATAATATATTAAAATAGCACACACAAAGGGGTGGGTGGGGGAGGGGGAGGGGTGTGTGGTTAGAGGGTAGAGGAAAGTGGTTGATTTTATACAGTACAGGCGATCGTCTTAGACAGGTGATCGTAAGCGCAGTTACATGAGCCTGCAATGTTGTATGACAAAAATGAAAAACGTTTGGCACATTGAAAAAGAAAAAAAAACTTGCGTAAAAATAACTTTAACTACTCTGGGCAATCAGTCAACTATACGTTTTTTGAGAAGGAAGTGTTTCCAGATTTGGCAGATGACATCGATACGTAGGATTGCACAGACAGCTATAAAGATGCCAGGTAATCGAACGTCTTTTTAATCAATATTCCTGATGACAAACACACACACACACACACACACACACACACACACACACACACACA
>NW_004798334.1:0-1333 GCF_000002075.1 Aplysia californica
AAACAAACAAAACATACTCAGTGCTAAAGAAACCGTAGCCACAAGCAAAATACTTGTGTTCTCAGTTTTTCGTGATCACAATTGAAGGAACACGGACGACTTCCAGTCTGCCAAGGGAAACAACTCGCAGAAATTGTAATAAACGCAAGAGCAGAAGGCTACCTCCCTTGGCTGTCAAAAAGAAGGTTTCCAAACGAGGATTTTACCTTGACACTGAGTGTTGTCACGACGGTAAAAAAATAATTAAAAATAGGGCATAATAACGGTTAAGAGTGTGACTACTCTCCGTATAAAAGTATTAGTTATTGTGAAACCCTGAAATCACGGGGAATCATAACATAACATATTTCACATTGAATTGTTGAGAGCAGTCAATTTGTTAGCAGAAATCATAGGCATCAATTAATTACTTGTGAAAGGTAACAAAATAAGGAAATGTAGATTCTATAATACGAAATAGAGAAAGAAAGGAACGGATTGAGTGGCACTTACCTTACATTTATGACATGATAGAAGATTTTGGAAAATTTTTTAAAGAAGTTTATGGAAAGAGTTAAATGTAACCCAAAACTGTTAGACATTAAAAACGTTGCTTTCATTACCTGAGAGAAAAATGATGTACGAAGCATTTAAAGAGAGGAGAGAAAAACTAAAACAGAAGAGACTGAGGTAGGGTGAGAACGAAAGAGGGACTAGAAAATGTACCTTTGTTGGGAGAGTATAGAGAAATGAATAATTACATGCACAACTTCAGGAGGAAGACAAAAAGATTGTGTTGGGAGGGGAAATGTTCCCACATAGAAGCTTAATCAATACTTGTTGCATTACAAACACAACATCAAGCAAGTACTGTATGATCCCTAAAAGTAGTAAAAGAGAGGCTGATACTAAATCAATTTAGTTTTCGAATAAATGATAGTGACTGGGCAAAACAGCACTGTTTAACTCATAAAATCGGTCGGGCAAGAAGGTGGGGTCAGAAATTAGCAATTGTAAGAGAACAAATGGACAAACCAAAAAAAAACTACACACAAACATTCACCATCACAACAAGTATGTTTGATTGAAAATAGAGACTAAGAAACAAAAGTTTACCTGTTCCTAATGACAACACAAGAGAAAGTCGTAGAAAAAGACAAGACATAGTCAACAAGGAGACAGACAAAATGAAATGAAACAGTCCTACCTTCTGGACAATGTGATCAAAGTTAATCCCGAGCTCTGCGGAGAACAAAACCCCAATATCGATGAGTCAGTCTCCACAGCTGTTCAACAACAACTTCAACAACAATAATATTAATAATGATATTCATAATAATCGTAATAATAATAA
>NW_004798334.1:1433-17027 GCF_000002075.1 Aplysia californica
AATAATAATAACAACCATAACGATAATGATAATAATAATAAATAATAACAATAACTACATTTAAATAGCGCATATCTAAGCCCTACCCTACAGCATCCTCTATGTGCTTTACGACTATTATTACCATAGCAGACCCTGGAATACTCAGAGACATTCTTGGCTTCCGGTGGGAAGTAAACAGAGCAAGCTGCGAATTGCACACGCTCAAACACTAACAAACCGACAAGATCTTAATGCTGTACCCTAATAATCTTCAAGAACTGAGTGCAATACATTATTCCTATATGGCTGGGTATCCATTGAGTTTTGAAAAACTTTAAAAAGCAATTGATCACGGATACACTTTGTTACCATAAGCTATACTCCACAATTGAATTTTTTTACCTAGTCACAATTTCCTAATGATATGAAAAAGAAGATGACAGAAGAGATGACAGCGCCTGGGTAAAAGTTATAGGCTCCTCTTTGCTCAACAATTTCCCAACACAAGACAGATTTGCACAACTGTGTCCCCTGGAAAATCACAAAATGTAACCTCACCACTGACAGGACTTTGCTCCTCACATTTACTCAAAAAGTAAGTTAGACCTGTCTTTTCTTTGCGGTAAGTGTTTAATGGCACTCGCAACAGCATAAGGTCATATCAGCACGCGGAACACACTAAACATTTTCAGTTGGTAGGAAATTTTGAATTTTGCCCCGGTGATGGCCGAAGCCTACTCTTATCGATTATCGACCACCAAGGGATCTTTAACGTGCGCAACTTGCATTCGGGACCTCCAAGATTTTTCGCCCTTGTCCAAGAAGGCTAGGTGTAGATCTTTCCTACCAGAAGATCAGGGGTGTGGCTGAAAGACAGCACTAAGAAGGAGCCAAGGAGTAGTAGTAGAAAGGCTGCAGAAAGAGTCAGAGGCCCAGAGAAGGGGCGCAAAGGAGGTTAGGGAATGGGGGCAGAAAGTGGAGGCGAAAGCAAATGACAGAACATTGCTAGAGAGCCGAGAAAGAAGTGAAAGAAGACAATTTTAGAGGAAAAATTATTTTCAGCGCAACCCGGATTCGATCACGGAAAGAGTGGCAAACACCTTAACCTCTAGGCCACGAGAGCCGCCCCCCCCCCCCCCCCCCCCCCCCACTGTTTACATGAGTTGAACAGTCGGGCCAAACCTCACAACGTTCCTAAAAATAAAGCCGTCTCTGGCTGGGACATCTCCAGGGAAAGGTTTGTTTTCTTCGTGTCAATCAGTCCTGCCAAAAGACGGCCACCTTTCTAAGATGACCAGTTTTAAGTTTTCTCCTCAACATTGCGCGACCTCAGTGCTTTTTTGTTATGAACTGTTTTCACAGTATTTTAAAAATGGAGATACGACAAGAAAGCACTGAGGTCGCGATTGGGTGTCTGTTTCAAACAGTTTCGACTGAAAAGATTAAGACAGGTGTTAATGGCACTTCCGCTATAACATGTCTCAGAGGACATTTGATAGACTTTTCACTTAGCAGTAGTGGTAGTGCCTTTTTTCAAAATAGGATAAGGCTATTAACTCGACACAAGAGAGGTGCTCAGAAATCTACAAAGAGACATCAATTGAGTAAGGTACATTTCTGTACATGCCTGTATAAATAAACATATCTGTACGCTAAAACAGCCATGAAAAGAAAACTTAAAACTTTGTCATTTTCAGGAGTAAAAAAATAACATTCCTACCTTCCATCAGAGGTGGTTCATCTTCATAGCTGTCACCGCCAGAATCTGCTTTGTCAGCAAAGTTGGAAGTGCTCGGAGTCATGATAGACCCGGTGTACATGTTCTGCTCCGGGGCGGCATACTGCTGCTCTCCGCTGTAGCCTTGGCTGTAGTCAAACTGACCAAATTGACTGAAACACAAGAAAAGGAGAAAAAAAATGTATGAGTCCTTCCATAGAGAAAATGAACAAAGGAGCAAAATATTTTGTATTTAATTCGAGTAACCGAACAAAAATAATAGCAACACCATTTAGCCAATGTATTTAAGCCTATTTTGACAGCATTTAAATCTGGTCTAAAAACACATTTACAGGGTGATCCCCCCCCCCCCAAAAAATTACTTTTTTCAGAATTTTTCGCACAAAAATTGTTTTAGAATATTGTAATTCAGAACAGACTGAATCAAAACTTACAGTTTTCAGTAAAGCTTGACCCAAAGTCAATGCTATAATATATTCTTTATCTTAACATAGATGTAGGAGGATTGGAATAGAATCTAGGCTAGCAAATAATTATAGGTCTGTTCTCGAGCCGTCAGGGGGACTCGTCGTAATGAAGTCATTTTAGCGACGCATTCGCCCACAGCTCAGCGTAACGAATGAGTTTTAAAAAATTGGTATTTTTTTCATCAAAAGCAAGACAAACGAACAAGATTTAAGATAAGATAAGATAAGATACATCTTTATTGTCCAGATCCTGGCACATTGGTTTGTTGTTTCACCACGTGTACACACACACACACACACACACACACACACACACACACACACACACACACACGCACACATGCGCACACATGCACACACACGTAGGCTTACAATCCCATGCATAATATAAAAGAGCAGCAATATAAACAATAATAATCGCAAACTAGATACACACTCAATGTTATTTTGATGCATGCTCTAAGGTCGTAAGTATACTTACACAAGATGGTAAAGATGGAAGCATTTTAATAGATGATGGTAAAAATGACCTTCTATATATCTTTCTTTGTTACAGATCAGAAGCCTAGGTCTTTTACTTCTGACTGATGTTTTTATTTGAGGGAACAAGGGATGTTTGTTGTCTTAAAAGGATTTAGTAATAAATTAGAGTCCAATCACAACAGAATCATTGAGAAAAAACACAGAATAAGCATAGAGCAAAGTGAACACACCCAATCGCCACAGAGTAGCGCCCAACATAATACATTCAACTCCATAAGGCCAAAAATCAACAAGCGCCTGATTTCATTGCCTTGTGACAGAGACACTAATAGGTAACTTACTGTCAATTTGTCCAATTTTTTAATTTGATATTTCATGGGTTCATCATTCTTACCATAAAAAGGCGATGAATAATACAATTTAAGATTATTTGTCACATATTCAAAAAGCGTGGCACGGCAACAGGCCAAAAATACTCACGGTTCTTGGCCAAACTGGGCTTGTTGACCTTGATTGTCATAGCTGTAGTTCTGTTGGTTGTCATAGTAGTTGGTTTGGAAAAATCCTTCTTGCTGATCAAATCCAGACATGATGGCAAAGTCTGTATTGTATCTATTGATAATAAAAAATTAATAGATAGCATAATTTGTATAGTGCATGTCCCCTGCTCAACAGAAAGCTCTGGTGCTTTGCAGATTACAACTATTATTACCATTACCCCAGCAGACCTTAAAACACACAGAAACATTCTCCGCCACTTCCCATGAAGCATACAAGGCAAAAAGACTGACATTACAAACTGAATTTAAAAATGGGCGATAAAGGAATCAGAGAATATAAGACAGGCACAGGAGAGCATGGGACGACACATATGGACTCAAAAAGGAAAAAGGGTATTTTATAATAATGCTTAAAAAATGTGCAAAAATGCAAATTAGGAGGATGAAAATTACAGTCGAACCTGCCCTGAGGGCCACCTCTAAAAGACGGCCACCTGTACAAACGGTCACTTTCCATTCCACCCCCCTGCATTTTTTTCTATATTTTAACTGTGTAAAACTGGTACCTGTCCAACGCGGCCGCGGCCACCATATTTAAACACATAACCCCTATCACTATCACACTAAGCAATAACACCTGTCTTAGACGGCCACCTTAGTGACTCCATTACGTTTTGTCATAAATTGTGCATTGGCCCCTGGCGTTGTGGGCGAGCCGTCATAATCCAATAACTTGTCGTTGTTGTTAGGTAGTCCCTCCAACCGATAATGTTGCGTAGGCCCCTCCCTCTGTTGACCAATAGGTACCAATTTTCAGCTGCTGGTGAGGTGAGCGTGTGATCCCTCATAACCTAAGCCCCGCCCAGAACTCATACACAAATCGTAAGTGGGATGAGTGGTCATTGTTTATCCAGTCTGTAACAAAGTAACAATGGAAATCAGCATGTACTTGTGACAGAAGCGTCGCTCGTTCTCCGAGTGGTGGCGACCCATGTGTTTGTAACTTTGTTTTAACACGCCACTTGGTCTTCCTCGTCTGATACATTTCATTTTATTGTCACCCTTGAGCAAATTCAGCAACAAAATAAAGATAACAAACAAAAAATACAAACCAACAACAACAAAAAACAACAATGCGGCTACTTTCAATTATTGGACTTCAGATGGGAATGGTTTGTTTTCTTCATCTTGATCAGTCCAGCCTAAGACAGCCACACACATGTCTTATACGGCCACTTTTCTCCTTGACAATGGGTGGCCGTCTTACACAGGTTTGACTGTATTTATAATTTTATGCCATTTAGTAAAGGCTCAACAAGATATGAAAGTAAGTTTGTATTTCATTCACTATTTTCAAGAATCAGTCAGGAATATTTCGGTAGCCTGCTATGTTTTCTGGAAGACTACTTTTGAACGCTCATCTATGAAAATCTTTTATTCATATTTTGTACCTAATCCTGATCCTAAACATACATGATCCTCCCCCTCCCCCCACCCACTCCCTAATCATGACCTGACTAAACTTAAAAAGACTATGTTCAGAAGTAATAGGATCATCGATAATGAAAAATACCCGAGATCTGAACTCTAAATAAATTTGTCTGTATATTAGTTTCCACCTAAGATCCCATCGCTTACGATCCCGGTTCACTTAAGTATCCCTCTGATTTAACTCTTTATCTCTGGCAAGCAACTCCCAGCGGCTCACAGTCGGAACAACCGTGCCGGTGAGTCGCAGACAACGGCTCGGACACATTCCTTTACGATGACGTCGACATCAAATTACTCTTCGCCAACAGTTGAAAACAGTTTCTACATTTGGTGGCCTGTTCACCCTGGCAACTCAGCCAGCTTTTTACCTCGCCTTCGATTTTTGTTTCCGATTGAGTATGGAGGTAGATCTAGATTTAGATCTAGATTATCTCTAGATCTAGATTAGATCTAGATTAAGGCTGGGACCACTTCTCGTGAAGAGTGCCCCACAGCAGAGCTGTTAAAGTACTTTTAAAAAGGTACTTAAGTACAAATTTAAGTACAATCTAAAATATGTACTTAAGTACAGTAAAAGTACTTTCCTGTAAAATGTACTTGAGTACAAGTACTTTTTTTAAAAGTACTTATGAGTACATTTTGAGTACTTTCTGCTAATATGCTAAAACACTTCAAAATGCAAAACATCATATTGAATAACATATCTAGTATATTTGACAAATTCGGCCATTTATTACTAATAATGTAAACAGTATACAAAGCATTTGAATATACGCACTGGACGTAGGTGGAAATTGTCTGTGAAATTGAAAAAAACAAACCAGCAAACAAACAGACGCAACTAGTGAGTAAGTGATATTATGAATAGAATTTGTTTGAGCAAGACAATATGATCTAATGTAAGTCAGTCCTAGGGGTTGGAAAGTAGGAAAAGTATCAAAATTGGAAAATGTAGAGACAAAGTTGACCTAAGAAAATAAAAAATTGATGAAAATGGCCAGCAAAAAAAAAGTGCTTTGAATTCTTTAACAAATCCTCAAGGAATCAAGGTAGTCTTAAGCACAAACCACAAAAAAAAAAGGAAAAAAGAGATTTAGGTAGCCTAAAAAATTGTTAGATTGATATACATTGAGAACTCAGTTTCAGTTTCAATTGATTATAATAGTGGTAAGACAGAGTTTGGTCACACTGTGTAGTCCACGGCGCCCACGGCAAACCAAAATAGGCCTACACCAAAAAAATCT
The DNA here is from genome assembly GCF_000002075.1 of Aplysia californica. Classification (NCBI taxonomy): domain Eukaryota; kingdom Metazoa; phylum Mollusca; class Gastropoda; order Aplysiida; family Aplysiidae; genus Aplysia; species Aplysia californica. Next base: position 7,339 of record NW_004798334.1, read on the forward strand.
ACATGATATTATTTCCTAGAGTCTAGTAAGTGTAGTGTAACCAAAAATTTTCTACTACAGTAGTCTCCGCCTAAGATCCCAGTGCTCGGGAGCAAGGGAAATATGGGATCTTAGCCAGACGAAGCTAAGGACGAAGAATCTACAGTGACCCAAGAACTGACGTGACCCCTGGGTAGGTTTATGACATATGGCGAGCAAAGAGTGGTCATTCTTGATGACCAATCACTGTAGCATGGTGGCATGAGGCAAGCCATAATATTATACCGTACACTCATTTGCATATCGTCTCGAGATCTTTATCTACGTTTATCCAGTTGCCCCTCCCCTTTACCTGTCCAAAAATTGTAGCCTTCCATCTCTGATTGAGTCCCCCCGCCTTTGTCGTTATGTACCATTACATTGTGACCACACCAGTTAAAATTCAGGCTGTCTCGCAATTTCGGGAATAGAGAAAAACTGCCTTCAACTTGAATGGTCAGGGAAGAGTTCACAGTTCGATGTGATCCTGCCTGGAGCGAACTTGTAGGCCCAACCCACCCAGCGAGGGATGAAAGTTCAGGTGGCGAGCTCAGATGCGAGTGCGATGTTTGTGGAAAAGAAACGCCCATCGGTCAGCTCACACCTCGGTGTGATCCCGCCTGGGGATCATTGTACCGTTTCATGGAGTTTTACAGCGCATGTGATCACTTTCACAAGAGTGGCTGATCTTTGACGCGACGGGCAGTTCTATAATCTCAACTTTTAACTCTTGGTTGATCGGCTGTGCCCGCCCGGGTGTTTGTTCCGTAAATTATGATCGGAAATGTCGGCACTTATTCTTTCATTAAGCTTCAAAAGTACTCAAAATGTACTTGAAAAGTACTCAAAAGTACTTTTATAAAAAGTATCGGAGTACAGTAAAAGTACTGATTCTCAAAATGTACCGGAGTACAGTAAAAGTACCGAAAATTGTAACGTAAGTACAAGTACCGGAGTACTTGTACTCCGTTACAACCAGCTCTGCCCCACAGTGACTGGTCATGAAAGTTAACTACACGTTGCTCGACGTCATTTAAACGTGAATCCACCCATGATGGGCCTGACCATGATTCACTCTGGATTCTCCCTCTGAGCAACCACCCCATCAAACACAATAAAGAAGAACCCTAACCCTAACCCAAACCCTAACCCTTCCCCTACCCCTACGCACGGTACCCCTAGATCTAGATTCTAGATCTATCTAGTCTAGATTCTAGAATATAGAATCTATCTAGATCTAGATTTAGATCTACCCCTACCCCTAGCCTTCAATTCTGTTCTGTCTCATAGTGTCGCTCGTTACGGAAGTCCTCCCATTTAATCGACTTCTGACAGAAAGAAGCGAACGATTTAGATCTAATCTAGATCTAGGTGTCCTTTTTTTCCTACCTTTTTCGAAAGAAGCAACAGGCAGCAGAAGAAGGCGAATGTAAAAAGAGACCAACTCGAACAAGCGAAATGTTGATACGTGAACTTTTTACGAGAGTAGCTTCCCCTGATTGTTGTTTTCAATAAATCGGTTCGATTGAATTTATAATCGTCTTATTTCTTAAATTTATGAGGCTTTCAACTTCAAGAAATTAAAGTATTAAACTTAATAAAAAGATATTCATAAAATCTTATGATTATTTATCTTTCTAAAAACGTTGTATCAATTAAGACTTTTTCTCATCACAGCCACCCCCCTTACGGTGAAAAGGCAAACTGTCTCACGGTTCCGACACATATTTGCATCCAACGTATTTCTTTCTGTTTATTTGGGGGAAAGAGTGAGGCGGGGGGGGGGGGGGGGGGGGGGGGCATCTATGCATTCCCCTCACTTCGTTTCGCTTTTTTTATGTTTCCTTTTACAATCCCCCCCCCCCCCCCCCCCCTTGAAAAAGAAAAGGAAGGTTCCGGTATCTTAGCACGTTTTGGCAGTTTTTTGTTCATCCGCGCGGTTTTTTTCGCTTTTTTTTTATTTGTAAAAACTTTTTTTTTTTTTTTATTTAAGACAGAATTGCATGGGATTCAGAAAATAATGTACGTTGTATTGCAGGGCTTTTCCTTTTGGAGAGGGGAAATTTGGGGGGGGGGGGGGGAAATGGGAGGAGGGGGGGGGGGGTCTGAAGGGCCGGACGCTGTGTGATCCGGGGTCACCTGTGTGCCAGCAATCTGTGGCCAAAAAAAAAGTTGAATTTTAAATATGTTAACATCACATCTCCCACGTGCTTTTCTAGCCACCCTGATAGTGGCATGCGTTAGTCTTGTTAATCCATTGCCACCCGTGCTTGAATGTCACCGCTGTTTGACCAATAGTTAAAAACAGAAGCGATGGAAAGTCTCCTAATTTCACCCTTAGCCTAGGTTGTCTTAGATTAGTACTAAAGAAGGCCTGATGCCCTTACTCCGCCCATCTGTATAACAAGCCCAATCAGCCAATTTTGCCCCTCCCCTGCATGTAACAACGATTCCTGGAGCTTTTATCTCGGCTCTCCGCTGTCAGGGCGGTGGGCATGTCAAATTATTAATCTCACGCCTTTGGCTACCCAGGAAAGTTTCTGTTTAGTTAAAGTAAGAGTTTTACGGCACTTGCATCACAATAGTGTCATATAAGCGCCGAAGATTAGAATTGTTACAAGAGAGTAACAAACACAAAATATAGAAGAAGGGGAGCTAGTGAGAGGCGTGTTTAAGAGGAAAGAAGAAGCAAACGACACCAGAGCACCTGCCAACCACCCAGGGAACTTATTTCTGTGCCGGCTCGCCACGCGAGCACTTTAACACACACACAATTGTGAGTTCTCCCAGCCGCTCCACCCTGAGCTTCTGTGCCTCTCAGGCTCACGCAGGCCTACGTGAGCGGGGTCAGAGGCAAGCGTAGTACAATGTACGTCTCTGGAATAATGTAGGTCTGCGTGACGCTCGCCTTGAGGCATCCCAATGAGCTTTAAAAAAAACTTAATCTCCTTGAGCCATCCCCAAACCGCACCCCTTCCTCCCTTTCGCGAACGGTAGCGTGGCCTGGAAACTGGAGAGATGAAAGCGGGCTGCACCAAAGATTCTCTACTAGGCCTAGTCTAGTACATGTAGTAGAGAATCTGTGGGTGCACGCACTACTGCACTGGTGTTGTTCAAGGACCTTACAACAACGGTTTAACCTCCTAGGTGTTACTTAGCTACGGAGGGGTTTGTTGTTGTTGTTGTTGTTGTTGTTGTTGTTTTGGGTTTTTTCCTTTGGTTTATTTGTTGTTGTTGTTTTTGTTGGGTTTTTTGTTGGGTTTTTTTTTTTTGGGGGGGGGGGGGTTAAATCAAATTTGAGCAGGCACCACATTTTTGTGTGTTTTCAAACTGCGACAAGAAAAGAATTTCTTTGTCCGATTCCGAGTAATAAAGGTTTCCTTCTTAGACAGATGTAATTCTATCAAAATTTACCAAAGAGAAGCAGGAAGATTCCATCATGACAGGTTTCCCTTACGGCAGGTTCGACTGTGTATATGTTGCAATCAAACCCAGAAACTAGTCATTCTCAGGAATTGTCTGAAAATTCAGTCATTCCCAAATAATTCCTATTTTGATCAGGCATTTCCAGGAATGCCTAAAAATATTAGTCATTTTCAGAGAATGACTGAAATAGGCCGGCAGGCATTTCGTAGGAATGACTACCATCGAAAAAAAAATGGCGGAATGACAGATGTAAAGTTAATGACAGGGGGTGCATGCGGTAATTTATTCATCCCGTTTAATGAAAACAAATTTAATAATAAAAAGTGATAATTGAATATAGAATGTTCATTTACATGAGCTCATTTGTTTTTGCAGTTGAAACTTTGGTGGCAACAACTATTACATTTGAGCTTTGCTTTGAAGCATTTGCTTCTGTTTGTTTGACATCTCTTTGACATCTCTTTGACCCTGAACAGTTACATTTAATGTAACCTTGACCGCCACACTGAGAGCCAACATTTTTTAATACAACCGCTTCTCTCAAACTGACTTGTGTGGTGCAGTTAACATCACCCATCAGAAGTAATTTTTCAGGGCAAAGTTCAAATTCGTTCCTGCTGTTTGCCCCTTTTAAGATTCCATGTTTGGTAGCCAGCGTGTAGTTGTTGTTGTCATTTTTGTCCAAAACAACAGTCAGAATGTTTCGTGGGTCGCCACGGCCCCGATCAACAAGAGGAATGGGAATGGCAACATTGTCACCTTTCTGGCCTGGAGCGAGTTCTATTCTACTTCTTTTTACCATTCGTTCTGCTTGTTCCATCTGGAATTTCTTACTCTGCTCTCTATGAAAGTGTATTTGAGCCTGTCTAGCATCAAGAAGTGCCACGTTTTCAACAGTGCCAATGCCATCAACTTGGTCGACCTGAGGATAATTCCGGTTTGTGGCTTGCCCGTTAGCAGCAGCAAATTATGTGACTTGGACAACGTCGGTGATTTCGTCGACAAGATGAGCAGCAACGTAAGTGATTTCGTCGACATGAGAACGAGCTACTAGAGCTGTTTGCTGGGCAAAGGCTCGTAAAACATCCCCGGACTGAAACTGGCTCAGCATTTCCGTTGGTATAGATGTTGAGGCCCACCCTTGGTTCAGTACCCAGCAGTGCTTGGTAAGGCGATCGTTTGACGGCGGCATTGAATGAGACAGACAGACAGACAGACAGACAGACAGACAGACAGACAGACAGACAGACAGACAGTTAAAAACAATAGCTAAAACTGACCTGGCTTGAAGCTTGTACCGTTGAGCTGTTTTTGTGGTTACACCCAAAGTCGCCTGCAACTGATGTATCATTTCCTGATATTTTGTCTTGGGTAATAGGTAATTCCATACTTTTCAAAAAGCCTTCTTGTAAAAGTTTCTTCACAAGGATTTTCAGCCATATTTAAGCTTAACTATAAAGTGAATATCTAATGACAGGTTACAGGTTTGTAACTTTCGCTACTCCTCAACACCGCACTCAAACCATAACTGCGACAATGCAAATAACACTGAGTGATAGTCAAATGGTTTGCCTAGTGATCAAAATAACAACCAGTCAAAGCTGGAAATCTGAGGCTTTCATTTTCAGTCATTCTCCAAGAGTGTCTAAAATTTTTAGGCATTCCTAGAAATGCCCGTTCAAAGCAGGAATTACTTGGGAATGACTGAATTTTCAGGCATTTCCTGAGAATGACTAGTTTCCGGGTTTGACTGTAACATATATATTCACAGGAAGCGGGCAGTCAATCAGTCCCCACAGTGGGAAGGACAAATATACCAGAGAGCAAAGAGCAGCATCGTTGGGAAATCAGGCCATCTTCAAAATAATTTATTCGACATTTTTCAATTCACGCCCGTTGGGAAATTTCGTTGATTTTTTTTTAGCTCAACAGCTTTGACATAATAATAATAATAATAATAATAATAATAATAATAATAATAATAATAATAATAATAATAATAATAATAAAAGTAATAAAAGTAATAGTAATAATAATAATAATAATAATAATTATAGAGCGCTCAACCCTGATTAAAGTACACAGGCTCTTGGTGCTTTACAATACAGTACAACGTACAACAGTAACATAAAACGTTGTGTTTTGACTAAAAGAAAATCACTCAAAAAATTCATCTTATTAATTTAAAAACAGAAATGACTTCAGCTGACACTTGAATGAATCAAAAGATTTGATCTCTCTTAAAGTACTTTGCATAGCATTTCAGATCTTGGGGCCTTGATATTCAAAAGGTATTTCACCCATGGTATTTAGTTTCAAAGGGTAAAAGAAATTTCTTTTTGTCAGCTGAGGACCTTAAACTGTGAGTTAAAATGTAGTCTCAACAGACTTGATAAATGTGATGGCGCATTATCATTCAAGCATTTGTGACAGAGGGTGGCCAACTTGTACACAACTGTTTTCTCAACAGGAAGCCAATGCAATGTCCGTAAAAGAGGTTTAGCAGGGTCTCGTTTTCTTTTCCGTAAAACTAAACGTGCTGCATTGTTTTGGACAGATAGAATTTTAACTTTCTTCAGTGATATTCCATTTCAAAACATATTATATCTGTATTGCTATTTCGCCCCCCCCCCTCCCCCAACAAAACACAACAGTTTATCAAATGCCCAAAACGTATAAATTTACAGCCTACTCTTATCGATTTTTTTAGAACACCAGGAAATCTTTAACGTTCACAACTTTCACACGGGACCTAGATTTTTCGCCCTTGTCCGAGAAGGCTAGGGAAAAATCTTTAGTTCCAGAAGATCAGGGGTGTGGCTGAAAGACAGCAGTAAGAAGGAGCCATGGAGTAGAAGTAGAAAGGCTACACAAAGAGTCAGGAGCCCAGAGGAGGGGACAAAGAAGGTAAGGAGGTGGGGGCAGAAAGAGGAGACGAAAGCAGACGACAGAATTTTGCTAGAGAGCAGGGAAGGGAGTGAAAGGAGACCATTTTTTTAGAAGAAAAATTTTCGGTCGCTACCCGGATTCGAACCCGGGACCTTTGGATGAGAGGCGAACTTCTTAACCTCTAGGCCACGAGAGCCCCCCAGGTAGTCTACATTGATACAACAACTGATAACAACAAATAACAACTGATAACAACAAATTACGACTGATAACAACAAAATAACGACACATATCAACACAAACGTGCTTACACAAGGTGATCAATCCAATACAATTGTTTAATAATGATATTTTCATCGTCACACAAAACTGTATGACAGGACAACAACGGGTGAAGAAATGATTACATACAACAGGAGGTAAACCGGTACTGAAACTACAGGATTTGTCAGATCTAGGCTATACGATCATACGGTCAACGTTCCCCATGAATGATTCCAGGACTTTATTTCAGACTCTACTGTGCGTCTCCAGGTCACTTTGGGTCTCACATTTGACAACAAACTTTCTTTTGATCCACATAAGAATTGTAAACTCTTTACACGTATAAAGTAAATCCCCTACAGAAAGACACATTTCAAACATAGATCAAACAGCAGAATCAGTTCCGTTGATGTTGGACAGTCGGGGCTATTTAACTAACGGAGGATCACTGAGATCAGGCCATCTGTATAGATCAAACTGATCTACACATTGTATTTTAAGTGTTCTCCTTGTAGAGGGACAAAAAAAAAGAGACAAAAACAAAAACACAAAAAATCAAACTGTTTCATTTCCTCATAAATGCATGTACAGTCGAACCTGCCATGACGGTCACCCCTATAAGACGGCCACCTGTACAAACGACCACTTTCCATTTCTCCCCTTGCGTTTTTTCTATATAATTTAACTGTGTAAAACGGGCACCTGTCCAACGCGGCCGCAGCCACATTATTTTAACACACAACCCCAATCACACCAAACAATAACACCTGTCTTAGACGGCCACCTTAATGACGCCATTACGTTTTGTTATAAATCATGCACTGCCCCCTGGCGTTGTGGGCGAGCCGTCATAATCCAATCACCTGTCGTTGTTGTTAGGTAGTCCCTCCAACTGATCATGTTGCGTAGGCCCCTCCCACTGTTGACCAATAGGTAACAAATTTTCAGCTGCTGGTGAGGAGGTAAGCGTGTGATCCCTCATAACCCATAAGCCCCGCCCAGAACTCAGACAAATCGTAAGTGAGATGAGTGGTCACTGTTTACCCAGTCTGTAACAAAGTAACAATGGACGTCAACATGAATTTGTGACAGAAGCGTCGCTCCTTCTCGGAGTGGTGGCGACCCATGTGTTTGTTTTACCATAGCACTCGGTCCTCCTTGTCTGATACATTTAATTTTATTGTCACCCTTTCACAAAAGCAGCAACAAAATAAAATTTTAAAAAAAGAAGACCCCCCCCCCCCCAGCGAAAGCAACAACAGCAACAATGTGGCGACCTCAGAATTGTTTACTTTATCTTGATCAGTCCTGCCTAAGACGGCCACTGTCTTATACGGCCACTTTTCTCCTTGACAATGGGTGGCCGTCTTACATCTTGCACAGGTTCGACTGAACTCTGTTCACCCCTTTCGGACCCTCTCATAAGCAATCACAAGCACTGGTTATGTAAGCTAACAATTAAACTGGTAGAGTCTACCTAAAAAGGTGAGGGGGGGGGGGGGGTAACACCTGATAATGTCATGGCCGCTATAGGTGCTTTTTTTTTTCCCTCGACTTTTTACCGCCCAGGTCAACACAGGATTTTCCTCTACTGACACTGGGGGCTCCAGTGGCTAAGTGAGTAGTGAGTTTTGACTCAAGCAATGTCAAGCAAGTGTCGGTGACACGGGGATCAGATGGGTGGTCACTGGAGTGTGTCCTTGAGCAAGACACGACAACCCTAGCTCAAATTACAGGGCGCTGCACAGTGGCGACCGACAGTGGCATTGTTTGTAAACTGTTCTGTATTTGTGTAATAGTGTGTATTTATGTATGTATTTATGCATGTATGTATTTATGTATGTACGTATTTATAATTATGTATTTATGTATGTATGTTTGCCATTGTAAAACAAAGTGCCCTTCTGGGACAAATAAAAGTGTAATTTATTATTATTATTATTATTATTAATATTATTATTATTTATTATTATTATTATTATTATTATTATTATTATTATTATTATTATTATTATTATTATTATTATTATTATTATTATTATTATTATTATTATTATTATTATTATTATATAAAAGGCTGCGAAAAGACACCCTATTTGAAACAAAATTAATAATATATTTTTTGTATTGTCATCTTTGCTTCTTTGACTTCTGTTTGTGTAGTCACATCTTTAGTTACATTCACTGTTAAAAAATCTTGAGACTACTATTCCCACCGCACGTTTAAAAGTTATTATTACGTTTTGCTCAAAGTGGGAATAGACATTAGTCAATGACACATTTTCTCTAGATCTTACAATACTTTGGCGGGGCAACATGCAACACGAATTCAGGGTTTGATTTCATTCACATTTCAGTGAATCCACCTCCAATAAGAAGTTTTGCTACTGGTGTTCCCATTGTGGGATCTGTGTCTGGTTCTTTGTCTCACTTTGATTACCCTGTCAAACAAGTCAGCCTTCGCCCCTGCGGGTTTAATATCAAAAAAAGGAAAATTGTAGACTCTCTTTTAGTTGAAATTTCAACTTGTGAGGGTCTTTATGCCCGTGATTCCAGTTTGACCCAGGCACCGTCCTTAGCCGCCATCCGAAACTGCTCGAGAACCACGGGGTACTTTGACTGTTGGCAGCGGACTAGGCTAAACTTCTGCAAGATGGCCGCCACTGCAACTTTTGTTTCCAGCAGGGCCAGTCTCATTCCCACACAGTTGCGGGGACCCTGGGGAGGGGGGGGGAGAAAAGGGGGTGGGTTAGATTGTTTCAGTTAGTTTAGTTTCCGTAAGAGTGTTACGGCACTTGCAACACAATCAGTTTTACATGTATTATAAGTGGCGAAGATTAGAAGTGGTGGGGGACAAATATACCCCTCACCCCTTTTCGACTTCTCGTGGTATAAGAGGACAGAACAAGTTTTAACAAGTAAAAAGTAAGTAAGTAATGGAGGATAAAGTACAAAGAAAGGAAGGAGGAGAGATAAGGGGAATAGAGACGTTTGACAGGAAGAAAGGAGGGAACAACACCAGAGCACCCACCAACCACGAGGCAGGGCTAGGTTGTAGAAAGAGGGGGTGGAGGTTGTACGGTTGTGGGGGG